>NC_053026.1:364177829-364194620 GCF_003073215.2 Triticum urartu | reverse complement strand
TTCGTATTTACCGTTCACCAGAAGAGTTGACACTGAAACAATATCTTCTTCAGTTAATTGAACAGAGCTGTGACGAAGAGAGTCATCTGGGCCTCTGCCATATTCGTACATCAGTTTAGATCGACGGCTTAGAGGGATGACCCGCCACGCAACCCAGCAACGGGTTAAGTCAACTCCGGTTAGGCCGTTCCCCAGTAAAGCGTTAATCCTTTTAATGGATGGTATCAGCTTCTTGCGTTCGGCGGCAGTGAGCTTATCAGGGAGTACAAATTTGGAGTCAAGACGCTCTGAGCGATAACCCGGCAGTGGATGCTCATTTGCTGGTGAAGTGTCTTGACAATAGAACCAAGTCTGATTCCAGTCCTTGGGATGACTTGGCAAGACTATTAGGGGGGAAGACGGCGCCTTGTCGACGCTGAATTCAGATACCTCCAAGTTCCAGGCTAGGGCCATTGGTGCACTCATTCTGGCGGTTCAGATAAAAATACTCTCTAAAGAGTTCCACAGTCGGTTCTTCTTGAAGGTACACCTCGCAGAGAACTTGGAAGTTGCAGATATTGGATATGGAATTAGGCCCGATGTCTTGAGGGTGGAGTTTGAAAAATGGAGGACATCTCTGAAGAACTTTGAGCCAGGTGGGGAAAATCCACGGTTCATGTGATCAGAAAAGACGATAACTTCACCATCTTTTGGATTGGGCCGTTCCTCCTCCGGGTCAAGCGCATGGTAGGACATAACATTCTTCCCTGGCAAAAACCCTATGGTAAAGAATTCCTTCAGATTGTCCTCAGTGACTGTTGAGGGAACCCAATTGCAGACAGTCGGTGCTTTGGACGGCATGATGTTCAAAAGATGAACTGAAAAGAAAGCAACATACCGGCTTAATTCAATGACGATGGTGAAAGTAAATGATGATGATACAGGGGAGTAATGGAGGCTAAAATAAGGGCTAATGTCATATAAGGAAAAGTAAGCCGGCATAATAAGCCCCCATGACTACAGATATTTGAGAAAGCAGATTCAGCTAAGTGTTGAGACAAACAAGTTTCCCAAATTGCTTGATATTATTCCAGATCAAATGGTTGTTCAAAATGGAAAAAATTCTAGACCTAAAAATTTAGCGAAGATGAATTTGTAAGTCCTAATGAGGCCTTACATTGGGGAAAAGGGATCTACTAGTGTCAATAGCAAGCACAAAACAACTATTGCACAAACATGTATCTCTTTTTGGATCAAGAAGAGGCTGCAGGGAAGAACTACGGAGAAGCTGCGATGAACTACGAAGAACATGTAGAAACCTAGAAAGCCCTAATGCAGATCTAAGGGGCAAGAAGGGAAACGCTTACAGCCACAGAGTTTCCACGGAAGGTCGCCGCCATTTTTCTGAACTGATTCCGGCCGATGCAGCGGCCGAGGTCGACGGAGGTGAGAGGCTCTCTGGCGGCGGTGGAGCTCGAGTAGCAGCGGAGGTTGCGAGAGAAGGAAGACGAAGGAGAGAGAAGAATAAGGAAGACCGGGCGTATCTATTTATAAGGGATAAGCCAACAGGCGGGCGCGAAGATCAAGGAAGACACAATAATGTCCATCCAACTAAATGGACGCCTCGATTCTTGGAAGACATTAAAAGATAAAGATCCATTGAGGATGACATCATAACAGTTTTTTGTGTTTTCAGAAGATGACGTCATGGCGGGTCACGAATTTTTTTCCAGAGACAAGAAGATGGATTTTTTGTTTAAGTGTTGAAGATTGACAAAGAACAAAGTTCAAGGTCAACCTGGGGCCTAATGTTGGGGATATAGCTATCAGCTATGACCCGCCCAGGAGGGGCCGGGGTCAGCCCCAATGGCGGGTCACAAAGGAAGCCCCATAAACATTCAAGATGATAGTTTATTAAAGATTATAGGAGGCCTAAGGCCTAGAGGCGGCTTAAGGCCCAATATTGTAAACCGCCGTATGTAAGAAAAGACTTCTAAGGAAAGGCATGTAAAAGAAGTCACCGAGCCAGACACGCTGTATGAGCCGGCCGGGACTCTGTAGGCCGCCAGGCGTCATCCCGTGTATATAAGGGGACGACCCGGTAGAAACTTAGGACAAAAAAGAAGAGATCGATAACCAAGTCGACGAACTAGCCTCTTGGTGATCGAAACCCCAGCAATATCAACACAACTAGACGTAGGCTTTTACCTTCATCGTAAGGGGCCGAACTAGTATAAAACCTCTCGTGTCCTTTGTCCCGATTAACCCCTTTAGGCTTCCTAGTTGCAATGGCCCTATGACTAAGTCCTTTTGCTAGGACATCTGCCGTGACAATTCCACGACACCCTGAAAACATCCAGGGGAGCCACGAAACCACTTTTCCACCGCCGCAACCTTCTGTACCCGTGAGATCCCATCTGCGGACCTTTTCCGACGATCTGCCAGAGGGGGATTTGATCACGGAGGGCTTCTACATCAACACCATAGCCTCTTCGATGATGTGTGAGTAGTTTACCACAGACCTTCGGGTCCATAGTTATTAGCTAGATGGCTTCTTCTCTCTCTTTGGATCTCAATACAAAGTTCTCCTCGATGTTCTTGGAGATCTATTCGATGTAATTCTTTTTGCGGTGTGTTTGCTGAGATCCGATGAATTGTGGGTTTACGATTAAGATTATCTATGAACAATATTTGATTCTTCTCTGAATTCTTATATGCATGATTTGATATCTTTGCAAGTCTCTTCAAATTATCAGTTTGGTTTGGCCTACTAGATTGATCTTTCTTGCAATGGGAGAAGTGCTTAGCTTTGGGTTCAATCTTGCGGTGCTCGATCCCAGTGATAGAAAGGGAACTGACACGTATTGTATTGTTGCCATCGAGGATAAAAAGATGGGGTTTATATCATATTGCTTGAGTTTATCCCTCTACATCATGCCATCTTACTTAATGTGTTACTCTGTTCTTATGAACTTAATACTCTAGATGCATGCTGGATAGCGGTTGATGTGTGGAGTAATAGTGGTAGATGCAGAATCGTTTCGGTCTACTTGACACGGATGTGATGCCTATGTTCATGATCATGCATAGATATCATCATAACTATGCACTTTTCTATCAATTGCTCGGCAGTAATATGTTCACCCACCGTAATATATGCTATCTTGAGAGAAGCCACTAGTGAAACCTATGCCCCCCGGGTCTACTTTACATCATATTATTTTCCCATCAACTAGCTATTTCTGTCACCGTTTATTTTGCAATCTTTACTTTTCAATCTATACAAAAAATACCAAAAATATTTATCTTATTATCTCTATCAGATCTCACTTTCGTTAGTGACCGTGAAGGGATTGACAACCACTTTATTGCGTTGGTTGCGAGGTTCTTGTTTGTTTGTGCAGGTACTATGTAACGCCCTGAGACCGTTGCGCCAGGTGTCTTCCAGTTATTCGCTGTTGTTGCCTTGTCATTTGTTTGCGTGTCATGCATTTCATATCATGTCATCATGTGCATCGCATTTGCATACGTGTTCGTCTCATGCATCCGAGCATTTTCCCTGTTGTCCGTTTTGCAATCCGGCACTCCTACGTCCTCCGGCGCCCCCTTTTGCCTCTTTTCGTGAGAGGGTGTTAGACTTTCTCGGAATGGACTGAGATTTGCCAAGCGGCCTTGGTACACCACCGGTAGACCGCCTGTCAAGTTTTGTGCCATTTGGAGTCCGTTTGATACTCCAACGGTTAACCGGGGAACCGTAAAGGCATCGTGTGTGCTGCTGCCCAACACCCCTTAAAAGTGGCCCAATAACCCATCCAAACCCCCTCCATCCTCTTGTTCGTTCGATCATGATCGCGTGGCCGAAAACCGCACCTCATTTTGACTCTCCTAGCTCCCTCTACCTATATATGTGTGCCTCCCCAAAATTTTGCGCAGATGAAACCCTAGATCTTCCCCCTCTCGCCCGCCGGACATGTCCGCCCGCTACCGGACGATTTCCGCCGCCGCCCCGCGCCACGCGTCCCTGCGTCGCCCTCCGCCGCTACGGCCGCGAGGCCCACGGCCGGCCCGCCCGCGCCCGCGCCGGGCCCAAACCGCGCCCCGCGCGCCGCCCATCCCCCCCGCCTGCTCCGCCGCCTCGTGCCCTGCCGCCAGCGAGCTCTGCCGCCGTCGGGCGCGCCGCATCTCACCGGAGTTCCGCGCCCGCTCGCCCGACCTTCTCCGCCAGCTCGCCTCCTTCCACCGCCGCCGGATCCCGCGCGCCACCGCGGTTCCACGCGCCGTCCCGCCGCCCGCACCGGAGTCCTCCGCCACGGGCGCCAGCCGCTGCATCGCCGCCTAGCGCCACCGCGCCGCCGTCGTTCTTCCATCGCCGCCGCCAACCGCCGACCTCGCCGGCCCCCGTGACCGCCCGGGATGCTCCACCGCGCCACCCTGTGCACCGCGCCGCTGTCCCGCTCGCATCACCGCCGCCGCCTCGGCTCCGCTCCACCGACCCGCCCGCGGAGCCTCACGCTGCCCTTCGCCGAATCCGCACCTCGCGCAGAGAAAAGCTGATCAGATCCACCGGGTGCCCGATCCAAACACGTCCCGTCCCGCGACCCGGATCCCTCCGCCCCGCTCCGTCTCATCGCGCGTTGACTTTTCGCGAGGTATATTTTCCAAAGTCTTTTCCCCCTCACATTTTCAGGCCCTATTCATCATGCACATAACTTCATGTGTGCTGCTCCATTTTGTGCGTGATACAAAATGTTCATCATGGATGTGCTCTTCATTTTTCCTATTGTGCCATGCTTGTTTGAGTCCATCTTGATGCCCAAATTGTTGATGCAAGAGTGCTATAAAATGTTAGTTCCTGTTACTTAGCAGATTATGAGCATTTGTCATTTTTGCCATGATTATTGTGTGCTGCATATGGGCATGAGCTCTACATGTGTTTTGGGCTATGCCATGCCATCTTTACAGGGGTGTATGCCATGTATTTTTGTGATCAATGTGGTGACTAGCACAAGCATGCAAAGTAGCTCTCGTGATATTGCTGATTTCAGAGACTTAGAACACAGTCATTTCCCTGCTGTTATTTTTATGCCATGTATTCATGTTGCTACATGAGATCCATGCTTCTTTTGAGTATGTTCAGTAAGGATGATTGAATATGGTTGTGCTCTATCCATCCATGTCCCTGTTTGCATTTATGGAGTGCCCTAGCATGACTCAATCTTGCTCTACTTTTGCTATAAAATGTTCCTGGCAGATTGTTTACGTGTTAATCAATTTTGCCAAGGTTGTTGTAGTTGATCCATGCATGCTATGAACTTGTTCTTGCTTTGCTTGGCTTCATGACATGTCTTCTTGCTGGTAGTATGCTTATATTGTCATGCAATGCCTTGTGTTGAGTGAATCGAGCTCGCAAACAGGCCTTCATAATTCTGTTTTTGCCATGTCAGTTTTCTGCTAAGTCTGAATCTGTTAACGAAACTTGCTATGTTTACATGGGTGCCATCATATCTTCTGTGCCTTTTTGGCTTATGGTCAGTAAGGGACTTTTGTTCTATGCTTTGAGTAGATTCATGCCATGCCTTTTTGCTAATATGTTCCTGTAGCATGTTGTTTGCTTGCTCTAAACATTGCTTCCTGATGTTAATTCCTGGCATGTTTATTTTCACTAAGTCTGTGAAGCTGATATCTTTTGCACTTTTGCCATGCTTGTTTGAACCTGCTCTTGTGTGATTTAGCCGTAGCTCAGTGTTCATCTTTTGTCAAGCATCTTGAGTAGATCACTGCCATGTGCTTTGTTGCTATGTTAGAGTGCAGTAGCTTAGTTTCTTGTTGCATTCTAGATGGCATCGTGCTGTTAATCGCAGAATTGTGCCATATTGTTTTGCTTGCCATTTGCAAACCGTGCATCCGATTCCGGTGATCTTTATATCGATTTCGACCGAAATCAACTCATCTTTCCAGCGGCACTTGGTTTGCCAAGTTGAGGCCTGGTTCAATCTTTTCCTTCCGAGCACGCATATGCATTGCATATCACATCCCGCATATCATGCCATGTTTTGCATCATGTTGCTTGCGCATTGCACCGTGGTTGATTGGTCCCTTGCTTGTGTCTTGGCCTTGGGTAGAGCGATGGTAACGCCCCGAGACCGATGTGCAGGTGTCCAGTTATTCGCGTTGTTGCCTTGTCATTGCTTGCGTGTCATGCATTGCATATCATGTCATCATGTGCATTTCATTTGCATACATGTTCGTCTCATGCATCCGAGCATTTTCCCCGTTGTCCGTTTTGCAATCCGGCGCTCCTATCTCCTCCGGTGTCCCTTTCTACCTTCTTTCGTGGGGGTTAAACATTTCCGGATTGGACCGAGACTTGCCAAGCGGCCTTGGTTTACTACCGGTAGACCGCCTGTCAAGTTTCGTGCCATTTGGACTTCGTTTGATACTCCAACGGTTAACCGAGGGACCGAAAAGGCCTCGTGTGTGTTGCAGCCCAACACCCCTCCAAAGTGGCCCAAAACCCACCTAAACCTCCTCCATCATCTAGTCGTTCGATCACGATCGCGTGGCCGAAAACCGCACCTCATTTGGACTCTCCTAGCTCCCTCTACCTATATATATGTGCCTCCGAAATTCCCGGCAGATAAACCCTAGCCCCGCTCCTCGCGCCGCCGGACAAGGCATCCCACCACCGGCCGGACATGTCTGCCGCCCTCAGCCACCTCACTCCGACCAATCGGAGTGTAGCCCGTCCGCCCGAGCCGCGCCTCCGCTCCTCGCCTCCCGTGCGCTCGAGCGCGCCGCCCAGGCTCGACGTCGCCGGGTCCCGAGCTCCCTGTTACTCCGCCGCCAAGACTCTCGCCGCGAAGGGCTCGCCGCCCGATCTTGCTACGCCGCGCCGCGGGCCTCCTCCACCGCGCCTGGCGACCGAACCTCCTGACCGCCTCTTCCTCGCGCTACATGCTCGGCAGCCGCGCCGCATGCGCCGCCTTGTTCGACCATCACCGAATTCGCCTACGCTGGCCCGACTCCGGGGAAGACGGTGGACAGATCCACACACGCCCATCCAAACACCTGGCCCCGCGTCGATCCCTCGCGGCCCGGCCTTGACTTTCAGGTATATTTCCAAGTCCCAGTAATTTTTTGCTCTTTCATCGCATCATAACTTCATCACCGTTGCTCCGATTCGCGCGTGTAGCATATCAAAATGTTCGTCCTCGACGAGTACATCATTTCATCTCATTGCATCATTTCATTTGAGCTCATCTTGATGCCTGAAATGCTGTTGGAAGAGGGCTATGTGATGATAGTTTCAGATCTGTTTCAGCAAATGCACTTTTGTCATTTTTTGCCATGATTAATGTGTGCATGCTATGATCCTGAGCTCTACATGTGTTTTGAAGTATGCCATGCCAGGGGTGTATGCCATGTATTTTTGTGATCTTTGGTGACTAGCACAAGCATGCAAAGTAGCTTACTCAATGATGCTGATTTCAGGGACTTAGAATTTCACTAAGTCCTTGTCCTATATTTTTTATGCCATATGTTCATGTTGTTTCCTAGTGATCCGTGCCTCTTTTGAGCATGATCAGTAAGGATGTTTTGTAGATAATGTTGTGCATCCATCCATGTCTTTGTTTGCAATTATGGAGCACCCTAGCTTGAGTCAATCGAGCTCTACTTTTGCTATAAAATGTTCCTGGCAGATTGTTAACATGTTTAGCAATTTTGCCGAGCTTGTTGTTGATCCGTGCATGCTATGTTGTTGTTCTTGCCATGTCTAGCTTCTATGCCATGTCTATTTGCTGGGTGTATGCTTAGTTTGTCATGCAATGCCTCGTAGTGAGTGCATCGAGCTCGTAAACATGCCTACTCGTTATCTGTTTTGCCATGCTCCAGTTTTTCACTAAGTCTGAATCTGTTTATGTTTTTGCTATGTTCACATGCTTGCAATTGTATTTTCTGATCCCTTTTGGCTCATGGTCACTAAGGGACTTTTGTTATATGCTTAGAGTAGCTTCATGCCATGCCTTGCTTTGCCATGATATGTTCCTGTAGCATATAGTTATCGTGCTCTAAACAATTGCTTCCTGATGATAAATTCCTGACATGCTGTTAATTTCACTAAGTCTGAAACTTTTTTTTTTGCCATGCTTGTTTGAACCTGTTATTGAGTGAATTAGCCGTAGCTCAGTGTTCATCTTTTGTCAAGCATCATGAGTGGATCCCTGCCATGTATTTTGTTGCCATGTTTGAGTGCAGTAGCTTATTTATCTTGATGCATTTAGATGGCTACTTGCTGTTAATCGCAGACCGGTGCCATATTTGTTTTGCTTGCCATTTCCAAACCGTGCATCCGATTCCGGTGATCTTTATATCGATTTCGACCGAAATCAACTCCTTTCCAGTGGCACTCTTGGATTTCCAAGTTGAGGCCAGGTTCAATCATTTCTTTCCAAATCATGCATATGCATCACCGCATACCGCATCCCGCATATCATGCCATGTTCATGTGTTGGTTGTTTACTATTGTGCTTCTTTCCGGTGTTGCTTCTTCGGGTTGGTTCGATAATCGCGTTTGTGAGGATCCGTTCGACTATGTCCGTTTGTCTTCTTCATGGACTCGTTCTTCTTCCTTGCGGGATCTCAGGCAAGATGACCATACCCTCGAAATCACTTCTATCTTTGCTTGCTAGTTGCTCGCTCTTTTGCCATGCCTATGCTGCGATACCTACCACTTGCTTATCATGCCTCCCATATTGCCATTCAAGCCTCTAACCCACCTTGTCCTAGCAAACCGTTGTTTGGCTATGTTACCGCTTTGCTCAGCCCCTCTTATAGCGTTGTTAGTTGCAGGTGAAGATTGGAGTTTGTTCCATGTTTGGAACATGGTTTTGTTGGGATATCACAATATCTCTTATTTAATTAATGCATCTATATACTTGGTAAAGGGTGGAAGGCTCGGCCTTATGCCTGGTGTTTTGTTCCACTCTTGCCGCCCTAGTTTCCGTCATACCGGTGTTATGTTCCTTGATGTTCCTTACACGGTTGGGTTATAATGGGAACCCCTTGACAGTTCGCTTTGAATAAAACTCCTCCAGCAAGGCCCAACCTTGGTTTTACCATTCCCACCTAGCCTTTTCCCTTGGGAGTCGCGCATCCCGAGGGTCATCTTATTTTAACCCCCCCGGGCCAGTGCTTGTCTAAGTGTTGGTCCAAACTAGAGCCCCTTGCAGCGCCACCTCGGGGAAACTCGAGGGCTGGTTTTAGTTGTACGGATTGCTATCCGGTGTTGCCCTGAGAACGAGATATGTGCAGCTCCTATCGGGATGTCGCGCATCGGGCGGTCTTGCTGGACTTGTTTTACCATTGTCGAGGATGTCTTGTAACCGGGATGCCGAGTCTGATCGGATTGTCTTGGGAGAAGGAATATCCTTCGTTGACTGAGAGCTTGTGATGGGCTAAGTTGGGACACCCCTGCAGGGATTTGAACTTTCGAAAGCTGTGCCCGCGGTTATGGGCAGATGGGAATTTGTTAATGTCCGGTTGTAGAAAACCTGAACCTTAATTTAAAATGCATCAACCGCGTGTGTAACCGTGATGGTCTCTTCTCGGCGGAGTCCGGGAAGTGAACACGGTGTTGGAGTTATGCTTGACGTAGTTGTTCTAGGATCACTTCTTGATCATAGTTCTCGACCGTGCTTTGCCTTCTCTCCTCGCTCTCATTTGCGTATGTTAGCCACCATATATGCTAGTCGCTTGCTGCAGCTCCACCTCATACCTTTTACCCTACCCATAAGCTTAAATAGTCTTGATCGCGAGGGTGTGAGATTGCTGAGTCCCCGTGACTCACAGATACTTCCAAAACCATTGCAGGTGCCGATTGATACCAGTGCAGGTGACGCAACCGAGCTCAAGGAGGAGCTCGATGAAGATCTGTCCTTTGTGTTGTTTCGTTCTAGTTGATCAGTAGTGGAGCCCAGTTGGGGTCGATCGGGGATCTGTGTAGCATTTGGGGTAGTCTTCTTTTATTTTGGTTCCGTAGTCGGACCTTGATTGTATCTGGATGATGTAATGCTTTATTCATGTATTGTGTGAAGTGGCGATTGTAAAGCCAACTATGTATCTCTTTCCCTTATGTATTACATGGGTTGTGTGAAGATTACCTCACTTGCGACATTGCTTTCAATGCGGTTATGCCTCTAAGTCGTGCTTCGACACGTGGGAGATATAGCCGCATCGAGGGCGTTACAAGTTGGTATCGAGAACCGTTGAGTAGCTTTGAGGATCAACTTTCATCCAGAGCTTTGCAGGCAAGATGACCATACCCTCGAAATCACTCTATCTTTGCTTGCTAGTTGCTCTATTGCTATGCCGCGATACCTACCACTTGCTATATCATGCCTCCCATATTGCCATGTCAAGCCTCTAACCCACCTTTCCTAGCAAACCGTTGTTTGGCTATGTTACCGCTTTTCAGCCCCTCTTATAGCGTTGCTAGTTGCAGGTGAAGATGAAGTTTGTTCCATGTTGGAACATGGATATTGTTGGGATATCATTATTATCTCTTATTTACTTTAATGCATCTATATACTTGGTAAAGGGTGGAAGGCTCGGCCTTATGCCTGGTGTTTTGTTCCACTCTTGCCGCCCTAGTTTCCGTCATACCGGTGTTATGTTCCTTGATTTTGCGTTCCTTACGCGGTTGGGTTATAATGGGAACCCTTGACAGTTCGCCTTGAATAAAACTCCTCCAGCAAGGCCCAACCTTGGTTTTACCATTTGCCACCTAGCCTTTTTCCCTTGGGTTCGCGACTCAAGGGTCATCTTATTTTAAACCCCCGGGCCAGTGCTCCTCTGAGTGTTGGTCCAAACTAGAGCCCCTTGCAGCGCCACCTCGGGGAAACTGAGTTGGTTTTAGTTGTACGGATTGCTTATCCGGTGTGCCCTGAGAACGAGATATGTGCAGCTCCTATCGGGATTTGTCGGCACATTCGGGCTTTGCTGGTCTTGTTTTACCATTGTCGAAATGTCTTGTAACCGGGATTCCGAGTCTGATCGGGTCTTCCTGGGAGAAGGAATATCCTTCTTGACCGTGAGAGCTTGTGATGGGCTAAGTTGGGACACCCCTGCAGGGTTTTGAACTTTCGAAAGCCGTGCCCGCGGTTATGGGCAGATGGGAATTTGTTAATGTCCGGTTGTAGAGAACTTGACACTTAACTTAATTAAAATGCATCAACCGCGTGTGTAGCCGTGATGGTCTCTTCTCGGCGGAGTCCGGGAAGTGAACACGGTTCTTGTGTTATGCTTGAACGTAAGTAGTTTCAGGATCACTTCTTGATCACTTCTAGTTCACGACCGTGCTTTGCTTCTCTTCTCGCTCTCATTTGCGTAAGTTAGCCACCATATATGCTAGTGCTTGCTGCAGCTCCACCTCACTACCCTTCCTACCCATAAGCTTAAATAGTCTTGATCTGTGAGATTGCTGAGTCCCGGACTCACAGATACTTCCAAACAGTTGCAGGTGCCGATGATAACCAGTGCAGTGACGCAACTGACTCAGTGGGAGCTCGATGAAGACTGTTCGTTTGTTCGTTCCAGTTGACAGTAGTGAGCCCAGTTGGGGCTCGGGGATCTAGCATAGGGGTTGTCTTTCTTTATTTGGTTCCGTAGTCGGACCCTTGGATTGTACCGATCTTAATGCTATACTTAATATTGTGAATCGATAAGCCAACTCGTTAATCCATCCTTTCATCATGGAGTGTAAAGATACCCCTGCACCATACCCACTAGCGTTATGCCTCTAAGTCCGTGCCGACACGTGGAGATACAAGCCATCGGGGGTGTGTTACTACTAAGTGACTTGCGTGTAGCTCCTACTGGATGCAATACCTTTTCTAAAACACGGGAAAACTTACGCTACTTTGGCCACACCCCTTGTGGCCTCAGAACATCATGCCCCTCAATATACGGGGACAGGGGGCACCCCATAGCACATCAATTGTTCTCTTAGCCGTGTGAGGTGCCCCCCTCCACAGTTTACTCCTCCGGTCATAGCGTCGTAGTGCTTAGGCGAAGCCCTGCGCGGATCACATCACCATCGCCGTCACCACGCCGTCGTGCTGACGAAACTCTCCCTCGACCCTCTGCTGGATCAAGAGTTCGAGGGACGTCATCAAGCTGAACGTGTGCTGAACTGCCGTACGTTCGGTACTAGATCGGTTGGATCGTGAAGACGTTCGACTACATCAACCGCGTTAACCTAACGCTTCCGCTTTCGGTCTACAAGGTACGTGGACACACTCCCCCTCTCGTTGCTATGCATCTCCTAGATAGATCTTGCTGATCGTAGGAAAATTTTTGAAATTGCATCTACGTCCCAACGGAACTCATCTCAGGCATGGCGGCAGCTTTTCCAACCTCTGCCAAGAGCGAGATTCGATTACGAGGGCTTCTACACAAACATTGCCTCTCGGTGAAGCGGACATACCACAACTAGGTCCGAGCTAGTCCTAATGCTCTCTGTTCTTGATTCGCACACCCTGTTCCTCCCGCGTTCTTGGAAATCTATCGATGTAAACCCTTCCGTGGTTTGCCGAAATCCCATGAATTGTGGATTTAGAACTCAGCTACTATGAATATTATTTGAAGCTCCTCTCATTATTTTTTTTTCTTATATGCATGATTTGATATCTTTGCAAGTCTCTTCAAACTATTGATTTGGTTTGGCCAGCTAGATTTCTTTTCTTGCAATGGGAGAAGTGCTTAGCTTTGGGTTCAATCTTGCGGTGCTCATCCTAGTGACAGAAAGGGGAACCGACACGTATTGATTGTGCCATCGAGGATAACAAGATGGGTTTTCATCATATTGCTTGAGTTAATCCCGCTACATCATGTCATCTTACTTAATGCGTTACTCTGTTCTATGAACTTAATACTCTAGATGCAGGAGTCGGTCGATGTGTGGAGTAATAGTAGTAGATGCAGAATCGTTTGTCTACTTGACACGGACGTGATGCCTATATTCATGATCATTGCCTTAGATATCGTCATAACTTTGCTTTTCTATCAATTGCTCGCAGTAATTTGTTCACCCACCGTAATATTTTCTATCTTGAGAGAAGCCTCTAGTGACCTATGGCCCCGGGTCATACTTTCCATCATATAAGTTTCCGATCTATATTTTAGTTTCCTATTTACTTCCTTTGCAATTTTTTTACTTTCCATTCCATAAACCAAAAAATTTACTTTACCGTTTATCCATCTCTATTAGATCTCACTTTGCAAATATCCGTGAAGGAATTGACAACCCCTTTATCGCGTTGGGTGCAAGCTGGTGTTTGTTTGTGCAGGTATTCAGTGTCTTGTGTGTTGTCTCCTACTGGATTGATACCTTGGTTCTCAAAACTAAGGGAAATACTTACTCTACTTTGCTGCATCACCCTTTCCTCTTCAGGAAAACCAACGCAAGCTCAAGAGTAGCACAATCTGCCTCCCGCTCGCGAAGAGAACTCCATCCATATCGATTGACGCTGCCACTCAACAAGAGCATCACGGGCAAACATTATCATCTGGAAACTCCTGAAGGTCCATCTTGACTCTTCGGCAATGTTTGCGAATGCTCAATGCTGCGAATCATTGTGTGAAAGCGGACCTGTAGAGTCCAGGCACTTTCATCTTTGCTCCGCGCTCCTTCGCGGTGTCACCTCCTGTCAAGTCACCAAAAGCCTCAACAACCTATACTCGCATGCTGCGTTGCAAGATGTCATGCATGTGTTTTCTATGTAGACGCCCGCTTCATCCCCCCTTGTCCTCCCCTGAAGTCGGTCTAAGCGTGGGAGGGGCCCAGACAAATAACTTAGCTCGAAATTCCTCAATGATAAAGTGGTGCGTCAACTTGTGTCACCTCCGTAACACCATCTGCACAACCTAAGACCGAACCGGCTTGCGAAGACAACCCATCACCGCACTCCGGTTAAACAAGGCTCCTATAACTGAGAATTGGAACAACAAGGGAGACACATCGAAGACGAGGACAGCCCTCAAGGCTACAACAAATAACATACCTCTTCGAGCACATGGAATCTCATGATGAGCTGACGGCAGTATCCTCTTCCTATTAGCCGATTGCAAGAACGAAGTGATTAGAACACCTAAAACCTCAACAATTCAAAACAGGCAAGCTTCTAATACATTGCCAAAAAATCATAGACCCCTTTCAAAAACACAAATTACTTAAAAAATAACGTAATAAATCCATGCCATGGACATGATGATCCAGGAAATAACCCGTTCTACCCGAACATTGACTCGAGGAAATAATTTCTATGCAATCATATAAATTCCCATCAATATTATGGTAAGACACCAAGAGCCCTTTCCCTATTACAGAAGACCGAAAGGACCCACCTGTGCAATGCCAATGTAATGGAGTCATGGCAAAGATGCAAGGCGAGTGAACACAAGGTTCCCATCCTTAGATTTTGCCGTAATTAAGCCACAATCGTTATTGCGCTTATGAAATCCCACTTAAATCATAAGCAACCGAAAGTAATAGCAAGAGGCTACTGTTACTTGAGAGACTGGGCCATGGTCTTCCTTTAGAACTTGACCATAACATCCTACACATGCAACATTTGAACTACTTTGACCATACAGTATTTAAGACATAATCGAACACAATGTACTTGAAGGAAATATGCCCTAGAGGCAATAATAAAGTTATTATTTATTTCCTTATTTCATGATAAATGTTTATTATTCATGCTAGAATTGTATTAACCGGAAACATAATACATGTGTGGATACATAGACAAACAGAGTGCACTAGTATGCCTCTACTTGACTAGCTCGTTGATCGAAGATGGTTATGTTTCGTAGACATAGGCATGAGTTGTCATTTGATTAACAGGATCACATCATTAGGAGAATGATGTGATTGACTTGACCCATTCCATTAGCTTAGCACTTGATCGTTTAGTTTGTTGCTATTGCTTTCTTCATAACTTATACATGTTCATATGACTATGAGATTATGCAACTCCCGTTTACCGGAGGAACACTTTGTGTGCTACCAAACGTCACAGCATAACTAGGTGATTATAAAGGTGCTCTGCAGGTGTCTCCGAAGGTACTTGTTGGGTTGGCGTATTTCGAGATTAGGATTTGTCACTCCGATTGTCGGAGAGGTATCTCTGGGCCCTCTCGGTAATGCACATCACTTAAGCCTTGCAAGCAATGCAACTAATGAGTTAGTTGCGAGATGATGTATTACGGAACGAGTAAAGAGACTTGCCGATAACGAGATTGAACTAGGTATTGAGATACCGACGATCGAATCTCGGGCAAGTAACATACCGATGACAAAGGGAACAACGTATGTTGTTATGCGGTCTGACCGATAAAGATCTTCGTAGAATATGTAGGAGCCAATATGAGCATCCAGGTTCCGCTATTGGTTATTGACCAGAGACGTGTCTCGGTCATGTCTACATTGTTCTCGAACCCGTAGGGTCCGCACGCTTAACGTTACGATGACATTTTCATTATGAGTTTATATATTTTGATGTACCGAAGGTTATTCGGAGTCCCGAATATGATCACGGACATGACGAGGAGTCTCTAAATGGTCGAGACATAAAGATCGATATATTGGACAGCTATATTCGGATGCCGGAAGTGATTCGGGTGATTTCGGAGAAAACCGGAGTGCCGGAAGGGTTACCGGAACCCCCCGGGGAAGTATTAGGCCTTAGTGGGCCTTAGGGGAGAGAGAGGACAGCAGCCCAGGAGGTGGCGCACCCCCTCCCATGGGGAGTCCGAATTGGACCAGGGGAGGGGGGCACGGCCCCTCTTTCCCTCTCCCTCTCCCTATCTTTCCTTCCCCCTTCTCTCTTCCTAGTTGGACTAGGAAAGGGGAGTCCTACTCCTACTAGGAGGAGGACTCCCCCCTCCTTGGCGCGCCCCAAGGGCCGGCCGGCCTCTTCCCCTTGCTCCTTTATATACGGGGGTAGGGGGCACCTCTAGACACACAAGTTGATCTTCGTGATCGTTCTCTTAGCCGTGTGCGGTGCCCCCCTCCACCATAATCCTCGAGAATATTGTAGTGGTGCTTAGGCGAAGCCCTGCGACGGTAGAACATCAAGATCGTCACCACGCCGTCGTGCTGGCGGAACTCTTCCCCGACACTTTGCTGGATCGGAGTCCGGGGATCGTCATCGAGCTGAATGTGTGCTAGAACTCGGAGGTGCCATAGTTTCGGTGCTTGATCGGTCAGGCCGTGAAGACGTACGACTACATCAACCACGTTGTGCTAACGCTTCCGCTTCCGGTCTATGAGGGTACGTAGACAATACTCTCCCCTCTCGTTGCTATGCATCACCATGATCTTGCGTCTGGGTAGGAAATTTTTTGAAATTACTACGTTTCCCAACAGTGGCATTAGAGCCTAGGTTTTATGCGTTGATGTTATGCACGAGTAGAACACAAGTGAGTTGTGGGCGATATAATTCATACTGCTTACCAGCATGTCATACTTTGGTTCGGCGGTATTGTTGGATGAAGCGGCCCGGACCAACTTTACGCGTACGCTTACGCGAGACTGGTTCTACCGACGTGCTTTGCACACAGGTGGCTGGCGGGTGTTAGTTTCTCCAACTTTAGTTGAGCTGAGTGTGGCTACGCCCGGTCCTTGTGAAGGTTAAAACAGCACCAACTTGACAAACTATCGTTGTGGTTTTGATGCGTAGGTAAGATTGGTTCTTGCTTAAGCCCGTAGCAGCCACGTAAAACTTGCAACAAACAAAGTAGAGGACGTCT
>NC_053026.1:364152772-364176829 GCF_003073215.2 Triticum urartu | reverse complement strand
TTGCGAGTACTTTGGATGAGTACTCACGGCTGCTTTGCTACCTCTTTTCCCCCATACCCGATTGTTGCGACCAGATGACGGATCTCAGGAGCCAGATGACACCACTGATGACTACTGCTACCCCGAGGGTGACTACTACTATGTGTCGGCCGCTGACGACTTGGAGTAGTTAGGAGGCTCCCAGGCAGGAGGCCTTGCCTTTTCGATCGTTGTTGTTTTTGTGCTAGCCTTCTTAAGGCAAACTTGTTTAACTCATGTCTGTACTCAGATATTGTTGCTTCCGCTAACTCTTGTGTTTTTCGAGCTTATGTATTCGAGCCCTCGAGGCCCCTGGCTTATAATATAAAGCTTGTTTTATTTTAATTTGTGTCTAGAGTTGTGTTGTGATATCTTCTCATGAGTCCTTGATCTTGATCATACACATTTGCGTGTATGATTATTGTACGGTCAAATCGAGGGCGTCACAAGTTGGTATCAGAGCTGACTGCCTGTAGGAATCCCCCTTCCACACTCCTTGGCCGAAGTCGAGTCTAGACATTACAAAACTTTTACTAACATGGCTGTGTGCCTTACGGGCCCACGTCGCCATTTGGGTGGTATTAGGATCTTTTACTCCTCGTCTATACTCTGGGACTCTGATCTCTCTTCTATTCGGGTTAAATGATTTTACTAAATCTGACTCTAGGTTCTCGTAACTACTTCTCCCGGAGAGCCCCTTATCACAGATGATCGCCTACTGCACCAGAAGATTTTGAAGATACTCTTTGATCGTTCCCGAGACCCTTGTGACCTCAGCCTTTTCAATTCGCTACTATCGATATATCCATATGGATAACGACATACACTTGTTGTTCATACAATTACTCTGAGATTCTCTTGTTGTTACAAGATGCATCGAGTTGCTCTCCGACATTTAAGAATCCCTTGTACCACTGCCTTGTAGTTCCTTGCCGTAGAAATTCCCCTATGGATAATTCCTCGGAATTATCGAGTATCCACTCGCTCCCAGTTGTTCTTGTGTTCCACAAAAGACTTCAAAATACTATTTGATCTTTCGAAAATCCTCAACAGCCTGTTATTCTTGGAATTCTTGCATACTTGCATTCCGGTTAATTCCATTGGTCTAGCAATTTACTTTAAAAACCTTTGTGATTGTCATTCTGATCCTTTTGATTCAACATGTGTATGAATGCACACAATCATCAGTTGTTCCCTGGAATTTATCCTTCCGACTCAGACGTCATTTTAAACATGAGCTGGATCTCGACCAATCAAATTTTGCCATCGATTGTACCCCTAAGTCTATTCAACTTATCCATCCCTAATCAGAGCATTGCTTCTGATCCCTTGTCTTGAAATTGATAATTCCTTTGCATTTGAACTTTGAGTTAGTCAGTTGTTTCTATAAATTGATCTCCTTCATTCCTTCTTCCTCTGGTTGAGTACTGATACTCATATCAGATCCCTGATGGACCACCAGATCCTCTGTTGGATTTTGTCTGACACCGTCCTTCATATTCATTAAACTTTGTGAGCCTTTCATCGGATACATAATGCCTTTGGTAAATTGTATCCCCTGCTTTTGTCAACCATGCTATGGTCCCGAGCTTGAGTTATTCACTCCTGAAGTTTGTGGTATATGTTCCTAAGAGGCCCAGATGGGTTGAACCTATGCCTTTTCGAATCTGTGTGAACCCGGAAAACTACTATCGGTCATACTCTACTGGTGTTATGTCAGATAAAATTTCAATATTACCACTAATGTCATTTTCGAAATATGAGAGGTGAATGAAAGGTTATGCGTTGAACAAGTGGGAGCCGACCTTGAACCCTGTGTTCATGCCCATGGACACGATGTAGATCTTATCATTAAAGCTTCTCTTAAATTAATTATTCCCTTGGTATAAGTTCATCTTATATCTGGGTTCTGGCCTTTTGCAATCATGGTTTCGACCATGTTCTCCTCTAAATACCATTTCTTGTGCAAGTTTAAGCACTTGTCTTCTGCAGAGCAATACCCTAGTCCAACCTCTACTTTGATCTGTTGTCGAGTATTACCCCCTGGTATCTCGAGATTGTCATGGAACCGCATAACTTCTTTTGAGCTCTTCATTAAGTACTACATTCGCACTGATTCCAATTTTTCACGGGCTCTGAGTTATTAAACACTCAAAGACACCGATAATTGAACCGAGTCTGCACTACAGTTCAACAACTTTTAGTAATCTTATTTAAGTACGATTTTGTACTCGATCACGCCATTCCTAGCCTGATCGGCTATATCATTACCATGTTAAATTTTAACTGTGCTACCTGGTCCTTATGCCCGGAGGAACTTCCGACGATGAGCTAAGCTTACGTCGATCTACCTCATCTTATCATTTCACCTCGAACAACAAGCTTGACTTTGAGCTTATGTCGAATCCGTGGTTCTCATAGCGTTTCACTTCATCCTCCATTTTCTGCTCGAGGGCATCTTCATAGAGTCTCTCGACAAACCTTGTCTTGATCACCGTCACACTTTGGCGTCTTCAGAGATGTCTATTGAATTCATGGCTAGAAATACCATCCTTACCTCTCGATGATTTGTGTCAGCATCAACAACATTCTTGTCTTCCCCCCAACACAAACTTGTTCATATAATTTTGGAAATACGTCCTTTTTGGCATATCGATGGATTGTGGCTGAGCCCGTCGGCCACACCCTCACCTTTTCCCTGCTAAAATTGTATGACTTATTTTCTAAGTTGTTTCCGATGGATCCTTGGTGTATCCAAAGTCTGACCTTTGCTTGAAACCATGTCAATGCTATCTCGAAGCATGTCTGTGGTAATCCAATCTCCAATAAGAATATTTGAAGCACGATACTAAATCTTCTTTATCAATTATCCAAACACCGTTGTATGGGTAATGTCATGAAATTTCTTTCCCCTTACCTAAATGGTTTTATACTTCTATCCTGTCATGGATACCATGCTCTGCTTGTCCTTGGGAAGGATATACCCCTGAAGTATGTGTTTAAACACATTTTCCTTTCCATTGTTCTGTTTAATCTAACAATTACATTTTCCTTTCCATTGGTTTGTTTAAACCTTATTGTGATCTATATTATATAAGCAATAATATTTCCCTGCTTATGTAAACACCTCATTGTATCACTCTGTCAGTAAGACCCTGTTACTATTATTGATGACATTCTGGTAGCCACCGATGGACGAGCACTTTGCCCAATGGCCCGCCTCGTTCAATGAGCAGGAAAATGGTTCTCTTCGTCCCTCGCCCTTGGTACCAACGTTGTTGGCAACATACCTAATAGTCTATCATCTGACATGCCTTGCTATCGGCCTCCTTTCTACTTTTAACCCACATAGTGGGCCCATAACCCACAATTCCACAAGATCGAAACCTGACTCCTGTACATCCCTGTTTTACAAAGTTGTCCCTCGCGCTTGGCTTCGTATGTAAACCATGAGCCACCTTCCGAGAGACGATCTATTCTGTTATCAGACACAATACTTATTCCCATAGCTCCGAACCTCTTTCACCCTCTATTTCAGGCAACGAATGATTGCCTACCAAGTTGAAGCTTCTTATTGCACCTTCTTACCTTGCTCTCGATGACTTTCTTGGATTTCAACTCAAGAGATGCCTCTATGCCATGTTCACCGAGATAGCCCCCAGGTACCTCTTGGGTTGAGCTCCTTCCTTCCCATGTCTTTCTCCCTTACTCCAGCTCTTAAATCTCGGGACGAGATTTCTTGTCGTGGAGGAGATTTGTAACACCCCAAGAATCATGCTACAGTAATCCCCTTCTAATGATGCCTTGTCATCATTGTTACTGTTGCTAATCTTCACTTGATCCAAATCACCGATTCAAATTCAAATCCAATCTAAAGTCAAAAACTCTTATTTGTCAGACATGAGATCTAAAATGTTCATCTTGTGGCAAATAGTCATTTGTTAATATTGGTGGTGAACCAACATTTTTGCAAGGTGTTTAAATGGCCTAAAGCAATTAAAGCAGTGGCTAAAACAATAGTTTAAATGGCTTTTACTTTATAAAAATTTCAAACTATTTCAAAAGCCTCACAACCTTGTTATGGCAGTGCTAACTATTGCAATGCAATTATGTGGCCAAGTCCCACATTTTACAAAATCCTTTTGGCACCCCAAATATTACCATGCTTTTTCTGTAAAAAGAAAAGAGCAAAAGTAAAAAGAAAAAGAAAAACCCCCCCTGACCCCCCTGGGCCTTAGTCATCTGGGTGGCCCAACCTGATGAAGCTATGTACCTAGGGTAGGGTCATGGACCTGTCCAGCATACCCTCCCCAAGGACATCTTTACAAAGAATTAGAAGCAGTCGAAGAGAAATCATCATCGACTCGACCGCGGAGATGCGCTCACTCGACCACCTTGAAGACACTCGACCACCAGAAGATGAGGAACCCTCCACTCTGCAACGGTTAGGACTTAAACCATAGCATTATGAGCGTTTATGACATTTTACTGTAGACGTTACCAGTAACGCCTTTCCTTTATGAGCATTGAACCCTGAGTAACGGAGGGGAGCTGGGGTCCTGGTGCACTCTATATAAGCCACCCCCCTCCTCTGGGATAGGGGTTCGCACTTTTTTGTAAACTCACACACACATATAATCCAGTCGACCGCCTCAGGGCACCGAGACGTAGGGCTGTTACTTCCTCCGAGAAGGGCCTGAACTCGTAAAACTTGTGTGTACAACTACTCCATAGCTAGGATCTTGCCTCCTCATACCTACCCCCCATTCTACTATCAGTCTTAGATCCATGACAGTTGGCGCCCACCGTGGGGCAGGTGTCTTAGCGACTTATTGGAGAATTTGCAATTTTTTTCGATCCCCATCATCATGGTTCCAGGCGGAAGTTTGGATGAGGGTCGCGAGATCCGTCTCGGCGCGCTCGTGTTTGTCGCCGACGACTCCGCTTGGCTTCAAGAGGCACCACTCGACGTCAACGCGCTCCCCGCCCGCGGGGCGACGCACTTTCACGCGTGCGTCCGCGGCGTCCTCCTGCGGCAACCGTCGACCCAGTACCAGTCGACTCCAACGGCTTTCCCCCTCTCTGCGACCCGCCGGAGCAAGCGCGCCGACCGATCGAGGATTCAACGGTGGGTGAAGCATGCGGTGGCCTGCCAGTCGGCCACCCCTCAAGTCGCGGCGCTCGAGCCCGACGAGTCTCTCTACGGCCTGTTCGATCTATCGACTGGCTCCGTAGAGACTGCATCCGAGTGCGGCAGCAATGACTCGACAGCGGAAGTCCTGATGGTCAATGGACCACGCGGTCCTCTTGGCTTCGATCGTGAAGACGGAGGTGACGGGAACGGCGATCCGTCGCGCGTTCACGAGGAGTACCGCCCTGAGCCTCTCTCCTCGTAGCAGAGAGAAGAACTTCGTCGCCGAAACATGGATGCCCTGCATACTCCAATAGTTGGAGAAACTCCCGAGCCCCAGGCCTTGGAACAGGCTCGCTTGGCCAATCTAGCTGAGCGCACTCGGCTGGAGAACCTACAGCACGCACTCGAAGATCGCGCTCGTCAACGTGCTCCTGAGTCCAGCCGACGCCAACTTTTTCCACCCCCGGCTCAGGTATACCGGACACCGATCCAAAACCTAGCAGCTGCTGCCCGGATAGCAGAGTCGATTCAACCTTCCCAGTCAGAAGCTGGCCGAGGTCTGGCACAAATCAGGGCCTTGCTCCGGGCAGCATGAGAGCAGAATATGGCCATGTCTCAGTCGCGGGATAGGATCCATAGCAGATCTGTGGTCGCAGATACGGTCCAGTCGGACCATAGCCCGAGATCGCCCCCGAGGCGTGAGGGACGTGGAGAGCGGCATGATCAGTACAGAAACCAGGAGCAGTATGATCATCGAGCCGATCGCGATGGTCGCCGTCGAGTGCCCACGCCTCCTCCAAGGAGTGGGTCGTACGTGCCGCGGCCACATGAAGACAGGCGCCCTAACAGCGTCGGAAGAGGTATTCCAGTCGACCCCAGAGAGCCAGGCTTTGATGCGAGATCTATTCTCGTACAAGGCTTGGTCGACAAAAACAGAGCTCACCGAGATGGCCATGACATAGGCCCGCAAACCAGCAATAGGGTGCATGTCTCTGGCCCAGAGTGCTTCAGCAGAGCTATCAGAGCTGCAGTGATTCCCCCAAACTTCAGGTTGGCGACTGGAGTCAGTAAGTTCACCGGAGAGTCCAAGCCTGACACCTGGCTCGAAGACTACCGAGTGGCTGTCCAGATTGGTGGCGGCAATGATGAGGTGGCCATGAAACACCTTCCTCTGATGTTGGAGGGCTCGGCTAGGGCGTGGCTGAATCAGTTGGCACCTGGCAGCATCTATACTTGGGAAGATCTCGCCCGAGTGTTTGTCAGAACGTTTGAGGGTACTTGCAAGCGGCCAGCAGGTTTGACAGAATTACAGTGTTGTGTCGAGAAACCGAATGAAACTTTGAGAGATTATATCCAGAGGTGGATCACCATGCACCACACAGTGGAAGATGTGTCTGATCATTAGGCAATTTGTGCTTTCAAGGAAGGCGTCAGGTACCGGGAGTTGAACCTGAAATTCGGTCGGACAGGAAACATGAATCTGACTCCGATGATGGAAATCGCCACCAAGTATGCCAATGGTGAAGAGGAGGAGTGACTGTGGAGGGCAAGCACAAAGCAGTCGTCCACGAAGCTGGAGGAGGAAACTCCAGTCGGAAACAAAAACGCAAGGCCGAACCAGCTGCTCCGGGTGAGGCCTTGGCTGTGGTTCAAGGAAAGTTCAAGGGGAAGCCCAAAGGGCCGTGGAACCCCAGGAAAGTAAAAGATCAGGATGGAAGTGACGTGTTGGATCTGCCGTGCCATATCCACACCAAAAAAGACGAAGAAGGTAATTTCATTTACCCGAAGCATACCACTCGACAGTGTCGGCTCCTGATCCAGCAGTTCTGAGAGAAACAGCCCAAGGAAAAGGAGAAGGAGGCAGACAAGGCTGAGAGTGAAGGAGAAGATGATGATGGTTATCCTCACGTGAATTCCACTCTGATGATTTTTGCTGATGTTGAAAACAAGAGTCGATTGAAAGTCATCAACAGAGAAGTGAACATGGTCGCTCCGGCGACACCCAGTTACTTGAAATGGTCGCAGACTGCCATTACATTTGACCAGTCTGATCATCCAGCGCACATCGCCACCCCTGGGAGGCAAGCGCTGGTGGTCGACCCGGTGGTCGAAGGCACTTGACTGACAAAGGTCCTGATGGACGGTGGCAGTGGCCTGAACATTCTATATGCAGAAACGTTGAAAGGAATGGGCATTCCGATGTCCAGACTCAGTGAAAGCCATATGAGTTTCCATGGGGTCATCCCAGGCAAGAAGGCTGCGTCCCTCGGTCAGATTGCACTCGACGTGGTTTTTAGTGATGCCAAAAATTACCGCAAAGAAAAGTTGACGTTTGAAGTTGTGGATTTTCAGAGTGCGTATCATGCAATTCTGGGCAGGCCGGCTTATGCACGATTCATGGCTCGACCTTGTTACGTGTACCTCGAACTGAAGATGCCTGGTCCTAGAGGAGTGATCACTATCTCTGGTAATCGGAAAAAGGCGGAAGAGTGTTTCCAGAAGGGCTCAAAGATCGCCGATGCCCAGATGGCTATGGCAGAATTGCAAGAATACCAGAAAAATGCAGACCCGAGTGCCTTGTTGCGAGCCAAGAAGCCAGCCACGGATTCAGCATTCCAGTCGTCTGGCGAGACAAAGTCTATTCACATCCACCCGACGGACCACAATGCAGCTCCGACCCACATTTCGACCACACTCGACTCCAAATAGGAAGAAGCGCTCATCCAGTTCCTCCGTGAGAACTAGGACATCTTTGCATGGAAGCCTTCTGACATGCCAGGTGTTCCCAGGGGACTGGCTGAGCATCGTTTGCGAGTCGACCCAAAAGTGAAACCAGTCAAAGAGCATCTTCGACGGTCCGCCGTCCAGAAAAGAAAAGCAATCGGCGAAGAGGTGGCTCGGCTTTTGGCAGCTGAGTTTATCCAAGAGATTTATCACTCCGATTGGTTAGCCAATGTTGTCATGGTCCCAAAGAAAGATGACTCACTCTGCATGTGCGTCGATTTCAATCATATCAATCAGGCCTGCCCGAAAGATCACTTCCCTCTCCCTCGCATCGATCAGATAGTCGACTCGACTGCTGGGTGCGAGCGTTTGTCCTTTTTGGATGCCTACTCCGGGTACCACCAGATCCGTCTGTACGGACCCGACGAAATAAAGACAGCCTTTATCACCCCGTTCGGGTGCTTCTGTTATGTCACAATGCCATTCGGCTTGAAGAACGCTGGAGCCACATTTATGCGAATGATTTAGAAGTGCCTGCTCACTCAGATCAGTCGGAATGTGGAGGCATACATGGATGACATTGTGGTCAAGTCACATAAAGGTTCCGACCTGCTGACCGACCTCGCTGAAACCTTTGCCAACCTCAGAAGGTATGATATCAAGCTCAATCCATCAAAGTGCACGTTTGGAGTTCCAGGCGGAAAGTTGCTTGGTTTTCTTGTTTCCGAACGAGGAATCGATGCTAACCCAGAGAAAGTAGGCGCTATACTCCGAATGAAACGCTCTGTGCGTGTGCATGATGTCCAGAAGCTTACTGGTTGCTTGGCCTCCGTAAGTCGATTCATTTCTCGCCTTGGTGAAAAGGCGCTGCCTCTTTACCGACTGATGAAGAAATCAGATAAGTTCGAGTGGACTCCAGAAGCTGATACAGCATTTGCAGAGCTAAAAGCCCTGCTTTCCACCCAGCCGGTGCTTGCTGCTCCAATCAGCAAAGAGCCTCTTTTGCTTTATATAGCAGCCACTGGACAAGTCGTTAGTACAGTACTTACGGTCGAGCGGGAAGAAGAAGGAAAAGCATACAAAGTTCAACGCCCAGTTTATTATATTTCCGAAGTCCTGACCCCGTCAAAGCAGAGATATCCTCACTATCAGAAGCTTGTCTATGGAATTTACATGACCACGAAGAAGGTTGCACACTACTTCTCAGATCACTCTGTTACAGTCGTCAGCGACGCTCCATTGTCAGAGATTCTGCACAACAGGGATGCAATTGGTCGAGTGGCAAAATGGGCGATTGAACTCCTTCCCTTGGATATCAAGTTTGAGGCAAAGAAAGCTATCAAGTCCCAAGCAATAGCAGATTTCCTTGCCGAGTGGATCGAACAGCAACTGCCGGCTCAAGTTCACTCGGAGCACTGGACCATGTTCTTTGACGGATCCAAGATGTTGAACGGTTCTGGTGCTGGAGTAGTTCTGGTATCCCCCCGAGGAGACAAGATGAGATATGTCCTCCAGATTCACTTTGATTCCTCCAACAATGAAGCAGAGTATGAAGCACTCCTATATGGGTTGCGCATGGTCATCTCACTCGGTGTCCGTCGCCTCATGGTCTATGGTGACTCAGATTTGGTAGTTAATCAAGTGATGAAGGAGTGGGACGTCAGAAGCCCAGCCATGACTGGTTACTGCAACACGGTGAGAAAGCTTGAGAAAAAGTTCGAGGGGTTAGAACTCCACCACATCCCCCGATTGAAAAATCAAGCAGCCGATGAATTGGCAAAGATAGGTTCCAAGAGAGAAGCCATTCCCAGCAATGTGTTCTTGGAGCATATTCACACGCCGACAGTTCAGGAAGACCCTTTCACTGAAGAGCCCCCACAACCCAAGAGCGCCACGGATCCGACTGAAGTCGAGGTCCCAGCTGTGGTCGACCTAATCATGGAGGTTCTGGCCATTACTCCCGACTGGACGATGCCCTACATTGCGTACATCCTCAGGAAAGAGCTCCCAGAGGATGAAGAAGAAGCTCGACAGATCGTCCGCTGATCTAAAGCTTTTACTGTGATATGAGGGCAGCTGTTCAGAGAAAGTGTGACTGGAGTCGGTCAGAAGTGCATAACACCAGAAGAAGGTCGAATGATCCTCAATGACATCCAATCGGGGACCTGTGGTCACCATACGTCCTCTCGGGCCATCGTGGCTAAAGCATACCGAGCTGGATTCTATTGGCCACGAGCAAATGAGATGGCGAAAGATATAGTCGACAGATGTGAAGGCTGTCAATTTTACTCCGATATGTCTCACAAGCCAGCGTCAGCCCTGAAGACCATTCCCCTCGTCTGGCCCTTCGCTGTTTGGGGACTGGATATGGTTGGACCGCTGAGGACCGGCAAAAGCGGCTTCACTCACGTGCTCGTTGCAGTCGACAAGTTTACCAAATGGATCGAAGCCAAACCTATCAAGAACCTTGACGCTAGCAGCGATGTCAGTTTTATCAGAGAACTGACATTCAGATATGGAGTCCCGCACAACATCATCACGAACAATGGGTCGAACTTCGATTCCGATGAGTTCAGAATTTTCTGCGCCTCTCAGGGCACTCGAGTCGACTATGCTTCTGTTTCTCACCCGCAGTCAAACGGACAAGCAGAAAGAGCCAATGGCCTAATTCTCAAAGGACTGAAGCCCCGACTAATGCGTGATCTCAAACACGCAGCAGGTACTTGGGTTGATGAACTTCCGTCAGTTCTGTGGGGTTTAAGGACAACTCCTAATCGGTCGACCGAAAGAACTCCTTTCTTCTTAGTCTATGGAGCCGAAGTTGTTCTGCCAAGTGACTTGCTCCACAACGCACCCCAAGTTGAACTCTTCTCTGAAGCAGAAGCAGAGCAGGCCCGGCAAGATTCAGTCGATCTCTTAGAGGAGGAAAGAGAGATGGCCTTGATTCGCTCGACCATTTATCAGCAAGATTTGCGTCGATTCCACGCCAGGAATGTGAGGGGTCGGGCCTTTCAAGAAGGAGACTTGGTTCTTTGAGTGGATCAGCAGAAACCACACAAGCTTGCTCCAACTTGAGAAGGCCCCTTCATCGTCACCAAAGTTCTCCACAATGGAGCATACCATCTTTACAGTATCGAGCATCAGAAAGACGAGCCACGGGCTTGGAACGCAGAGCTGCTCCGCCCCTTTTATACTTAAACACTCGTTTGAATAAAATGTAATAAGCAACACCTTTTGTAATTCGTTTATCAAAGACAAGAGCTTACGGTTCTCTCATTCGATTGTGTTGTTCTTATTTACTCCTGAAATCCCCCAGTGGGTGGGCTTAGTCGCGAATCCATTCCGCCTAAGTTCGAAAAAATCCTACCGAGTGGAGAGCAATCCTCCCACTCGGGGGCTTAGCTGCAGTCGAGCACTCGCCTAAGTTCTCTCACTAAGAGGCTTAACGGCAGTCCAGTACTCGCCTAAGTTTGAAAAAAAATCCTACGGAGTGGAAAGCAATCCTCCCACTCGGGGGCTTAGCTGCAGTCGAGCACTCGCCTAAGTTCTCTCAATAAGAGGCTTAACGGTAGTCCAGCACTCGCCTAAGTTTGAAAAAAAATCCTACCGAGTGGAGAGCAATCCTCCCACTCGGGGGCTTAGCTGCAGTCGAGCACTCGCCTAAGTTTGAAAAAATCCTACCGAGTGGAGAGCAATCCTCCCACTCGGGGGCTTAGCTGCAGTCGAGCACTCGCCTAAGTTCTCTCACTAAGAGACTTAATGGCAGTCCAACACTCGCTTAAGTTTGAAAAAATCCTACCGAATGGAGAGCAATCCTCCCACTCGGGGGGCTTAGCTGCAGTCGAGCACTTGCCTAAGTTCTCTCACTAAGAGACTTAACGGCAGTCCAGCACTCGCCTAAGTTTGGAAAAATCCTACCGAGTAGAGAGCAGTCCTCCCACTCGGGGGGCTTAGCTGCAGTCGAGCACTCGCCTAAGTTCTCTCACTAAGAGACTTAACGGCAGTCCAGCACTCGCCTAAGTTTGAAAAAATCCTACCGAATGGAGAGCAGTCCTCCCACTCGGGGGCTTAGCTGTAGTCGAACACTCGCCTAAGTTCTCTCACTAAGGGGCTTAACGGCAGTCCAGCACTCGCCTAAGTTTGAAAAAATCCTACCGAGTGGAGAGCAGTCCTCCCACTCGGGGGCTTAGCTGCAGTCGAGCACTCGCCTAAGTTCTCTCACTAAGGGGCTTAACAGCAGTCCAACACTCGCCTAAGTTTGAAGAAACCCTACCGAGTGGAGAGCAGTCCTCCCACTCGGGGGCTTAGCTGCAGTCGAGCACTCGCCTAAGTTCTCTCACTAAGGGGCTTAACAGCAGTCCAACACTCGCTTAAGTTTGAAAAAATCCTACCGAATGGAGAGCAATCCTCCCACTTGGGGGGCTTAGCTGCAGTCGAGCACTCGCCTAAGTTCTCTCACTAAGGGGCTTAACAGCAGTCCAACACTCGCCTAAGTTTGAAGAAACCCTACCGAGTGGAGAGCAGTCCTCCCACTCGGGGGCTTAGCTGCAGTCGAGCACTCGCCTAAGTTCTCTCACTAAGGGGCTTAACGGCAGTCCAACACTCGCCTAAGTTTGAAAAAACCACACCGAGTGGAGAGCAGTCCTCCCACTCGGAGGCTTAGCTGCAGTCGAGCACTCGCCTAAGTTCTCTCACTAAGAGGCTTAACGGCAGTCCAGCACTCGCCTAAGTTTGGAAAAATCCTACCGAGTGGAGAGCAATCCTCCCACTCGGGGGCTTAGTTGCAGTCCAGTACTCACCTAAGTTTAAGACCCATTCCTATCCGCAAGGACAACGAGGTGCAGGTCGACTGCAACCTTCTCCTTCGGAGCTGCAGCACAAATACAACGTCTGCTCCATCCCCATCCGCAAGGACGACGAGATGCAGGATGACTGCAACCTTCTCCTTCGGAGCTGCGGCACAAATACAACGTCCGCTCCATCCTTATCCGCAAGGACGACGAGGTGCAGGTCGACTGCAACCTTCTCCTTCGGAGCTGCGGCACAAATACAATGTCCGCTCCATCCTTATCCGCAAGGACGACGAGGTGCAGGTCGACTGCCACTTTCTCCTTTGGAGCTGCGGCACAAATACAACGTCCGCTCCATCCCTATCCGCAAGGACGAAGAGGTGCGGCAAGCAAATTCCATCCGAAGGTAAACACAAGCACATTCGGAGATAAACCAAATTCAGATAAATACTAAAAGGTTCCAAGCAGCGAATCAAAGGTACTCGGGCACCAAGCCCGAAGGAGTTTAACGGTTACAGAAACCACTCGGCATTCCGAGGCAAATTTAAAGCGTATCCAAGTTTCATAAGATTGTTCACTCGGCCGGAGGAGGGCTGGCAGGCTCCACGAACAAGTCTAGATCGATCCCATCAGTGATCCGAGTAGCGGCAGCAATGGAAGTCTCCATGAAGGACTGGAAGTCGTGCTTTTTGGTGTTAGCGACTTTGATCGCAGCCAGCTTGTCTTCATGAGCCTCCTTGTAATGGACTCGCACCAGGGACAGCGCCACATCAGCACCACACCGGGCGGAGGATCTCTTCCATTCTTGCACTCGGTCAGGGATCTCGTTCAGTTGAGTCATCAGAGATTCCAGATCATTTTGAAGCGTCGCCCCCGGCCAAAGCGCCGAGTCGATTCGAGAGACAACCTCCTTCAGGCGTGCGAGGTAGCTTGTGGCACTGGCGACACGGGACTCCAGTCGGAGCACGTTCATCGCAGTTTCATCACAAGACCGGGGAAGCGATAGGGTCCAGACCCATCTCGACCCTTCCAGTTTCTTCGTCAAAGTCTTGACAAAGTTCTGCAGCCAAAAGTCAATTCAATCAACCGAGCAAAATCCGATGGCAAGCATCAACACAGTCGGATTAAAAGAAATACCTCCCAGCACGAGATAAAGCTTCTTGGTGAGGGTCCTCAGATAAGCTTCTGTGTCGTTCCTCTTGCGGATCGCAGACTCCAACTTTTCGTTCAGGACGACCTTATCCTTCTTCAAGCTGGTCACTTCGCGGTTAGCTTCATTAAGACAAGATGTCTGTCTAGTCACCTCTCCTTCAAGCGTTTCGACTGAAGCAAGCTTCTTGTCTGCGAGAACGATTTTGTCTTGGGCTTCTTTTGCACGGCGGCGAGGTCCGAGTCCTTCTTGTCCAGAGCCAACTTCATTTTCTCTGCAAAAGAAATAATCGAATCAAAAAAGAGATCAAAGAGATATATTGAAGTTCAGTCGGCAATCAGTTACCTTCCATACCAGCGGCCTCGTCTTGAGCTTTTTTCAGATTTTGCTGAGCCAATTCCAAGTCTAAGTTGAGTTGCCTCTACTTCTCTTCGAGTTCGGCAAACTTGGAGATAAGAGTACAAGACTTCTGCAGGAGGCAAGAGACAGATCAATCAATAGGTTCGAAGGCAGTTCATTTTCGAGTGAATAAAACCTAAAGAAGTGGACAACAAGCTGTTCAGACCCCAGTCGACTGCCAGCAGTCGACCACGGTCTCGGGGACTACACCCAGTGGGTGCACTTGGCGTGCCCCCACCGGTTCTGATCCCACTCGACCGGCCCGCCGGAGTCGAGTGCAAGGAGTAAAAAAAGAGAGAGAAAGAACAATTGCGCCGTCAAGAAAGAAGAACTCAGACCACAGTCGACTGCCAGTAGTCGACCGTGGTCTCGTGGACTACACCCAGTGGGTGCACTTGGCGTGCCCCCACCGGTTCTGATCCCACTCGCCCAGACCGAGTGGAAGAGCGAAACTACCAAAAATGACAGCAACACCCAGTGGGTGCTCTAATTCAACGCGAACAATAGGAGATTGTGCAGAAGAAGATTTTTCGAGAACAAAAACAGTCGAAAAGTCTACTCACCTGGACGTTGGCCCGAAGGGCGGCACTAGCGTCGTAGGCAGCCTGACTGCTCTCGTGCACTATCTTCACCCGCTCCATCGTCATATCAGCCTGTCGGATGGCTTCCGCAGCCGCTTCTGACTGGTTGTCTGGGACGGGGTAGCTGGTGAAAAAATGTGCAGACGACCCAGGTGCGGCTGCTTGAGGCTCCGTGGTGTGGAGTTGGATAGTTGAAGGAACCACAGGAGCGGTCGACCGCGTGGGATGCCCACTCGGCAAGGGTGCAGCGAACGTCACAGTGGCCGTGCCCGCATCTTCAGCTTGACAGACGGGAGGCGTTGCAGTTGGTTCTTGCCGAGCCACCCTGCCAGCTGTTGCCTTCTTGCTCTTCCTAGGCTTAGGAGCCACATCTTCGTCGTCATCCGGAAGGTCAATGATGTTGGGTGGAGCTGCAAGACAGAACATTCGACCCCAAGTGAACCACTCGACCCTAAAAGGATCAAGAATCGAAATCGCAAGAGTTCATACCTGGGTTAGAGGTTACCGCATCCTCCATTTCCTCGTCCCGGTACTGGTATGAAGAGGTCCCTGACGTAGCAGCACTGCAAAGGCCCGCATTCAATCGGTTACACCCAGTTAATCGAATCCACATAAAGGACAAGTCAGATGGTTACCCGAAGATAGTAGGAACGGTCACTTTGATCCGAGGCAAAGCTTTAGGCAGTTTGGAAGAGATGGCTTTCGGCACTTTCGGCACTTTCGGCGCTGGAAGCGGCGCGACCTTGGAGTGCTTTGGAGGCTTCTCAGTCGGCGTCGGGGAAGACGTCTTGGGGCGCTTCGAGGATTGCCCGATCGGTGCAGCCACCAAGTCCGGAGCGCGTGCCGGGTCATGAGTGTGCTTGGACCTCCTCTCCCTGCGAGGAGGCGAGTCGACTTCTTCCTCATCGGTCGATTCATCGCTCTCCTCGTCCTCCTCGGCTTCCGAATGCTCCTCGCCGCTCTCGCCCCCGCTCCCTTCTTCTTCAGCGCCGGGGTCCTGCACTCCGTTGGGCATCGAGTACATTTCAATGAGGGCCTGAAAGGATAACAATCAAAAGACATTCAGTCGACCACAAACGGGACATCACGTGGTGAATCGGAAAGAAACTTGATAAAACAGAAATATACCTGCTCCGGCTGGCGCGAGTTGTCGAATGGAACCACCCTCCTGGATCCCCGAGAGTTGTCTTTGTTGCCAGTGATTCCCCTCAACCAGTTCTCCAAGATATCCTCGCTAACCTCCTCCAGGTGGATCTGAGTGGTATCCTCGAGCCCATAGTACATCCACATCGGATGATCGCGCGCCTGAAGAGGTTGGATGCGTCGACCGAGAAAGACCTCCAGCAGATCCATCCCGGTCACTCCGTCGCGGACAAGCTGGACGACCCGTTCAACCAGCTCCTTGACCTGCGCCTTCTCTTCTGGAACTACCTTCAAGGGAGCAGGCTTCTCCACTCGAGCCAAGGAAAAAGGAGGAAGTCCAGTCGACTGGCCAGGGGTTGGCTGATCCTTGCAGTAAAACCAAGTCGACTGGCAGCCCCGGACCGAGTCAGGAAGGATCATCGCTCGGAAAGTACTTTTGCTCCTCATCTGGATCCCCAGACCACCGCACATCTGGATCACCCGCGTCCTCTCGTCGCTCGACTTGGCCTTTTTGACCGACTGGGAACGGCAAGTGAAGATGTGTTTGAAAAGCCCCCAGTGCGGTCGACAGCCCAAGAAGTTTTCGCACATGGACACGAAAGCGGCCAGATAGACTATGGTGTTCGGAGTGAAATGGTGGAGCTGAGCCCCAAAGAAGTTCAAAAAACCCCGGAAGAAAGGGTTGGGAGGCAGTGAGAATCTGCGATCTACGTGGGTTGCTAGGAGGACACACTCACCCTCTCTGGGCTGCGGCTCAGTTTTGTCCCCCGGGAGCCGGACCGACTTGTGGGGAATCAATCCCCCCTCCACCAGGTCGTCGAGGTCGTCCTGCGTGATTGCTGAGCAGATCCAGTCGCCCTGGATCCAGCCCGCCGGCAGGCCGGACCTCGACGAGGATCCACCCCGGCTGGTCCGCTTGCCCTTCGCCTTCGCGGTCGCCTTCTTCGCACGTTCCAGCGCCGCCATCTTATCCTTCCCCATGGTGGCGGATCGAGCTCGAGCGGAGGTCCGACGACGAGGCGGAAGCGAGAGTGGTGGAGAGATCGGGAGAAAGAGAAGAGAGAATGGGAGCGTGCGGACCAGAGGCCTGGCCCGAGACCTTTTATAAGGCCTTCCACCGAGTGGCTGACTGGTGGACCCAAGCGATCTAAACAAATCCCGCAACAGTCGCGCGTGCAGTACGTGGCGAAAAAGGTGGCGCGGGGATCGAGGAGACTTGCCTAATCCGTCCTGATAACCTCGGTTCCTCCCGTCTGGCGCACTTCCCAAAATTTGAATCCCGCGAGATCCGCGGAGAGCAGAACAACCTGTCAGACTGAAGACAAACACCCTCTACATCATCATTCGGAATTCCACCATGAAAGTTCACTCGACAACAACCAAGAATGGACCAAGGCGATTGAGAAAGGAGTCGACGTCATCTCCTCAACTCATTGTTTCAAGACAAGGCATATTCATAGCGCAAAAAGTGGGTCGGAAGTGTTCTCAACCCCTTCCTCACTCAAACCCTGATCCATTCGGGGGCTAATGATGAAGCTATGTACCTAGGGTAGGGTCATGGACCTGTCCAGCATACCCTCCCCAAGGACATCTTTACAAAGAATTAGAAGCAGTCGAAGAGAAATCATCATCCACTCGACCGCGGAGATGCGCTCACTCGACCACCTTAAAGACACTTGACCACCAGAAGATGAGGAACCCTCCACTCTGCAACGGTTAGGACTTAAACCATAGCATTATGAGCATTTATGACATTTTACTGTAGACGTTACCAGTAACGCCTTTCCTTTATGAGCATTGAACCATGAGTAATGGAGAGGAGCTAGGGTCCTGGCACACTCTATATAAGCCACCCCCTCCTCTGGGACAGGGGTTCGCACTTTTTTGTAAACTCACACACACATATAATCCAGTCGACCACCTCAAGGCACCGAGACGTAGGGTTGTTACTTCCTCCGAGAAGGGCCTGAACTCGTAAAACTCGTGTGTACAACTACTCCATAGCTAGGATCTTGCCTCCTCATACCTACCCCCCATTCTACTGTCAGTCTTAGATCCACGACACAACCCAGCAGCCCACCTCCCCTGGTCACCTCCATCCTCTCTGTTCACCTGACCCAGCGACCGCGCTCGCCGGTCGCCACCGAACCCTGTCGCCGTCCCTGTCGGGGAAGGGATAAGGGCGACGTCCCCTCGACCCCGCGGGCTCCCCGCACCCACTCACTCTCCCTGGACGCCCCCTCTCCCCTCTCTCCCTCTGGCCTCGCCCCCTTCTCCAGTTTCACCTCGCCCCGACGCACTGTCGTCGCCGCGTTGCTGCGCCACCACGGCCACCGTGCCCTCCTCGCCGCCCGGATGTGCCCGCGAGTCCCACGACCGTCTTCTGCTTCGTCTGCACCAACGACCTTAAGGCGGGAGTCACTGCTACCTCTTGAGCTTGCGTTGGTTTTCCCCAAAGAGGAAGGGATGATGCAACAGACTAGCGTAAGTATTTCCCTCAGTTTTTGAGAACCAAGGTATCAATCCAGTAGGAGGCCACGCTCAAGTCCCTCATACCTGCACAAAACGATAGCTACTCGCAACCAACGCGATTAGGGGTTGTCAATCCCTCCACGGTCACTTACGAGAGTGAGATCTGATAGATATAATATTTTTGGTATTTTTGGTATAAAGATGCAAAGTAAAAAGTAAAGGCAAAGTAAAAAAGCAAAACAAGATTAAAGTGATGGAGATTGATATGATGAGAATAGACTCGGGGGCCATAGGTTTCACTAGTGGCTTCTCTCAAGAGCATAATTATTCTATGGTGGGTGAACAAATTACTATTGAGCAATTGACAGAATTGAGCATAGTTATGAGAATATCTAGGCATGATCATGTATATAGGCATCACGTCCGTGACAAGTAGACCAAAACGATTCTGCATCTACTACTATTACTCCACTCATCGACCGCTATCCAGCATGCATCTAGAGTATTAAGTTAAAAACAGAGTAACGCCTTAAGCAAGATGACATGATGTAGAGAGATAAATTCATGCAATATGAAATAAACCCCATCTTGTTATCCTCGATGGCAACGATACAATACGTGCCTTGCTGCCCCTTCTGTCACTGGGAAAGGACACCGCAAGATCGAACCCAAAGCTAAGCACTTCTCCCATGGCAAGAACTACCAATCTAGTTGGCCAAACCAAACGGATAATTCGAGGAGACTTGCAAAGATAACCAATCATACATAAAAGAATTCAGAGAAGATTCAAATATTATTCATAGATAGACTTGATCATAAACCCACAATTCATCGGTCTCAACAAACACACCGCAAAAAGAAGATTACATCGAATAGATCTCCACAAGAGAGGGGGAGAACTTTGTATTGAGATCCAAAAAGAGAGAAGAAGCCATCTAGCTACTAACTATGGACCTGAAGGTCTAAGGTAAACTACTCACACTTCATCGGAGAGGCTATGATGATGTAGAAGCCCTCCGTGATGACGGCCCTCTCCGACGGAGCTCCGGAACAGGCCCCAAGATGGGATCTCGTGGATACAGAAAGTTGCGGCGGTTTTATTCCGTTTGATATTTCGTTTCTTCGAAACACTGAAATAGGCAAAAAACTACAATTCTGGGTTGGGCCTCCGGTTAATAGGTTAGTCCCAAAAATAATATAAAAGTGGAAAATAAAGCCCAATATAGTCCAAAACAGTAGATAATATAGCATGGAGCAATCAAAAATTATAGATACGTTGGAGACGTATCAGGCATCCCCAAGCTTAATTCCTGCTCGTCCTCGAGTAGGTAAATGATAAAAAGAGAATTTTTGATGCGGAGTGCTACTTGGCATAATTTCAATGCAAATCTTCTTAATTGTGATATGAATATTCAGATTCGAAAGATTCAAGACAAAAGTTTATATTGACATAAAAATAATAATACTTCAAGCATACTAACAAAGCAATTATGTCTTCTCAAAATAACATGGCCAAAGAAAGTTATCCCTACAAAATCATATGTCTGGCTATGCTCTATCTTCACCACACAAAGTATTTAAATCATGCACAACCCCGATGACAAGCCAAGCAATTGTTTCATACTCTAACTTTTTCAAAACCTTTTCAATCTTCACGCAACACATGAGCGTGAGCCATGGATATAGCACTATAGGTGGAATAGAATGGTGGTTGTGGAGAAGACAAAAAGGAGAAGATAGTCTCACATAAACTAGGTGTATCAATGGGCTATGGAGATGCCCATCAATAGATATCAATGTGAGTGAGTAGGGATTGCCATGCAACGGATGCACTAGAGCTATAAGTATATGAAAGCTCAAAAAGAAACTAAGTGGGTGTGCATCCAACTTGCTTGCTCATGAAGACCTAGGGCAATTTGAGGAAGCCCATCATTGGAATATACAAGCCAAGTTCTATAATGAAAGATTCCCACTAGTATATGAAAGTGATAACATGAGAGACTCTCTACTATGAAGATCATGGTGCTACTTTGAAGCACAAGTGTGGTAAAAGGATAGTAACATTGTCCCTTCTCTCTTTTTCTCTCATTTTTTTTATTTGGGCCTTTTCTCTTCTTTTTTATGGCCTCTTTTTATTTGGTCTTCTTTGGCCTCTTTTTTTCGTCCGGAGTCTCATCCCGACTTATGGGGGAATCATAGTCTCCATCATTCTTTCCTCACTTGGACAATGCTCTAATAATGATGATCATCACACTTTTATTTTTCTTACAACTCAACAATTACAACTCGATTCTTAGAACAAAATATGACTCTATATGAATGCCTCCGGCGGTGTACCGGGATATGCAATATGACAATGATGAATGTGTCGTGAACGGAACGGTGGAAAGTTGCATGGCAATATATCTTGGAATGGCTATGGAAATGCCATAATAGGTAGGTATGGTGGCTGTTTTGAGGAAGGTATATGGTGGATGTATGATACCGGCGAAAGGTGCGCGGTATTAGAGAGGCTAGCAAAGGTGGAAGGGTGAGAGTGCGTATAATCCATGGACTCAACATTAGTCATAAAGAACTCATATACTTATTGCAAAAATCTAGAAGTTATCAAAGCAAAGTATTATGCGCATGCTCCTAGGGGGATAGATTGGTAGGAAAAGACCATCGCTCGTCCCCGACCGCCACTCATAAGGAAGACAATCAATAAATAAATCATGCTCCGACTTCATCACATAAGGTTCACCATACGTGCATGCTACGGGAATCACAAACTTTAACACAAGTATTCTTTAAATTCACAACTACTCAACTAGCATTACTTTAATATTATCACCTCCATATCTCAAAACAATTATCATGCTTCAATCTTTTCTTAGTATTCAACACACTCAAAACAAAGTTTCACAAATCTTGAATACCAAGCATATTATTATTAAGAAAATTACCATGCTATTAAGAGACTCTCAAAATAATTTAAGTGAAGCATGAGAGATCAATAGTTTCTTTAAAACAAATCCACCACCGTGCTCTAAAAGATCTAAGTGAAGCACACAAAGCAAAATTATAACGCTCAAAAGATATAAGTGAAGCACGTAGAGCAAAACTACTACGCTCAAAAGAATATAAGTGAAGCACATAGAGCAAAACTACTTAGCTCAAAAATATATAAGTGAATCACATAGAGCAAAACTACTACGCTCAAAAAATATAAGTGAAGCACATAGAGCTAAACTACTTAGCTCAAAAAGATATAAGTGAAGCACATAGAGTATTCTATCAAATTTTAATTCACGTATGGCTCTCTCAAAAGGTGTGTACAGCAAGGATGATTGTGGCATACTAAATCACGAAGACACAAATAATACAAGACGCCAAGCAAAACACATATCATGTTGGTGAATAAAAATATAGCTCCAAGTAAATTACCGATGGAAGTGGACGAAAGAGGGGATGCCTTTCGGGGCATCCCCAAGCTTCGACTTTTTGGTGTCCTTGGATTATCTTGGGGGTGCCATGGGCATCCCCAAGCTTAGGCTCTTGCCACTCCTTGTTCCATAATCCATCACAAGAATTCACCCAAAACTTGAAAACTTCACAACACAAAACTTAAAGTAGAAAACTCGTGAGCTCCGTTAGCGAAAGAAAACAAAAGACCACTTCAAGATACTGTAATGAACTCATTCTTTATTTATATTGGTGTTAAACCTACTGTATTCCAACTTCTCTATGGATTATAAACTATTTTACTAACCATAGATTCATCAAAATAAGCAAACAACACACGAAAAACAGAATCTGTCAAAAACAGAACAGTCTGTAGTAATCTGTTGCTAGCGCAAGATCTGGAACCCCAAAAATTCTAAAATAAATTTCTGGACGTGAGGAATTTATCTATTAATCATCTTCAGAAAGAATTAACTAAATATCGCTCTTCAAATAAAAACGACAGCAGTTCTCATGAGCGCTAAAGTTTCTGTTTTTTACAGCAAGTTCAACAAGACTTTCCCCAAGTCTTCCCAACGGTTCTACTTGGCACAAACACTAATTAAACACAAAAAACACAACCAAAACAGAGGCTAGATAATTTATTTATTACTAAACAGGAGCAAAAATCAAGGAATAAAAATAAAATTGGGTTGCCTCCCAACAAGCGCTATCGTTTAACGCCCCTAGCTAGGCATAAAAGCGAGGATAGATCTAGGTAGTGCCGTCTTTGGTTTTAGAGAAAAAGAGAGAAAACTTGTTATCTATGGAATTAATATTTCTATTTTGACAGAGTACATGTCCATTAATGGTAGAAGAAAAATTAAGAATGTTGCGGAAATTGGCATCTAGGCTAGCTTTTATCTCTTTAATAGATTCGTTTTGGTAAGAAAGCAAGAGAGATGTGATTTCAGTTTTCTCATTAATGGGGTGCCCAAATATAGTTTTCATCCTCTCATAAGTATCTATGGGGTCCCCTTCAAGAAAACCCCCCTCGAAAATAGAATCTAAAACTTGTTTGAACGAAGCGGGTAGCCCAACATAAAAGCTTTTTAAGTACACCTCAATTTGATATTGAGGTACATAGCTAGCCCGGATTCTTAACAGCCTATCCCAAGCATCTTTTAAAGATTCATCAAGTAAATAACGAAAAATTCCAGAATCATCTTCATCAAAATTACTAAGGTTCTCATTGATAACTCCGGCAAGTTGTTCTATAGTATTCCGATTTATGAGTTTAGATAAGATAGCAGGATTGTCTAAAGCACTAGAACTTGGGAGAGAACCCCCAACTCTTTTTGGTTCTGACATGGCGAGGGAAAAGAGGCAAATAGAGAGGGAGGATAGAGAGAGAGAGAGAGGGCGAATAAAACGGCAAGGGTGAAGTGGGGGAGAGGAAAACGAGAGGCAAATGGCAAATAATGTAATGCGAGAGATAGGGATTGTGATGGGTACTTGGTATGTTGACTTTTTGTGTAGACTCCCCGGCAACGGCGCCAGAAATCCTTCTTGCTACCTCTTGAGCTTGCGTTGGTTTTCCCCGAAGAGGAAGGGATGACGCAGCAGAGTAGCGTAAGTACTTCCCTCAGTTCTTGAGAACCAAGGTATCAATCCAGTAGGAGGCCACGCTCAAGTCCCTCGTACCTGCACAAAACGATAGCTACTCGCAACCAAAGCGATCAGGGGTTGTTAATCCCTTCACGGTCACTTACGAGAGTGAGATCTGATAGATATAATATTTTTGGTATTTTAGGTATAAAGATGCAAAGTAAAAAAGTAAAGGCAAAGTAAAAAAGCAAAACAAGATTAAAGTGATGGAGATTGATATGATGAGAATAGACCCGGGGGCCATAGGTTTCACTAGTGGCTTCTCTCAAGAGCATAAGTATTCTACGGTGGGTGAACAAATTACTGTTGAGCAAATGACAGAATTGAGCATAGTTATGAGAATATCTAGGCATGATCGTGTATATAGGCATCACGTCCGTGACAAGTAGACCGAAACGATTCTGCATCTACTACTATTACTCCACTCATCGACCGCTATCCAGCATGCATCTAGAGTATTAAGTTAAAAACAGAGTAACGCCTTAAGCAAGATGACATGATGTAGAGAGATAAATTCATGCAATATGAAATAAACCCCATCTTGTTATCCTCGAT
>NC_053026.1:364091623-364151772 GCF_003073215.2 Triticum urartu | reverse complement strand
AAACTAATTGGACCAATGGAGGAGTCACATACCAAGGAACAATCTCCCCAAGAAGTTTTGTGAGAGGTGCTTTAAGCAAGGAGATCGAAAATGGCAGAAAAATGAGCTTGGACTCGGGTTTGAGCTGGATATTCGTGTTTGTGGGAGGAAGAAGGAGTGTGTGGGTGCAGGAATAAGTGGAGGAGGGCCACCGTGGGCCCATGAGGCAGGGGGTGCGCCCAGGGGGTAGGGCGCGCCCTCCACCCTCATGGCCAGGTGGATGCCCCCCTGCTGTGTTCTCAGTGCCAAATATTCTCAAATATTCCAGAAAAATCATATTTAAATTTCAGGGCATTTGGATAACTTTTATTTTTAGGGTATTTTTATATTGCATGGATAATTCAGATAACAGACAGAAAATACTATTTTTATTTTATTTAAAATAAATAACAGAAAGTAAAAGTAGGGTACAGAAGGTTGTGCCTTCTAGTTTCATCCATCTCATGCTCATCAAAAGGAATCCACTAACAAGGTTGATCAAGTCTTGTTAACGAACTCATTCCGAATAACATGGAACCGGAGAAATTTTGAATAACACTATGTTACCTCAACGGGGATATGCACATTCCCAATAATAAGAATATCATATTTCTTCTTGACAGTAGGAAGAGGAAATTCAAAACCTCCAAATATAATCGATGGAATTTTTCCAATAGAGTTGATACTATGAACTTGAGGTTGTTTCCTCGGAAAGTGTACCGTATGCTCATTACCATTAACATGAAAAGTGGCATTGCCTTTAGTGCAATCAATAACAGCCCCTGCAGTATTCAAAAAGGGTCTTCCAAGAATAATAGACATACTATCGTCCTCGGGATATCAAGAATAACAAAGTCCGTTAAAATAGTAACGTTTGCAACTACAACAGGCACATCCTCACAAATACCGACATGTATAGCAGTTGATTTATCAGACATTTGCAAAGATATTTCAGTAGGTGTCAACTTATTCAAATCAAGTCTACGATATAAAGAGAGATGCATAACACTAACACCGGCTCCAAGATCACATAAAGCAGTTTTAACATAGTTTCTTTTAATGGAGCATGGTATAGTGGGTACTCCTGGATCTCCAAGTTTCTTTGGTATTCCACCCTTAAAAGTATAATTAGCAAGCATGGTGGAAATTTTAGCTTCCGGTATCTTTCTTTTATTAGTAACAATTTCTTTCATGTACTTAGCATAAGGATTCATTTTAAGCATATCGGTCAATCGCATACGCAAAAAGATAGGTCTAATCATTTCAGCAAAGCGCTCAAAATTCTCATCATCCTTTTTCTTGGATGGTTTGGGAGGAAAAGGCATGGGTTTCTGAACCCATGGTTCTCTTTCTTTATCGTGTTTCCTAGCACCAAAGTCTTTCTTATCATAACGTTGATTCTTTGATTGTGGGTTATCAAGATCAACAACGGGTTCTATTTCTATATCATTATCATTACTAGGTTGAGCATCATCATGAACATTATCATTAACATTATCACTAGTTTCAAGTTCATTACCAGATTGTGTTTCAGCATCAGAAATAGAAATATCATTTGGATTCTCAGGTGTATCAACAATAGGTTCACTAGAAGCATGCAAAGTCCTATCATTTTTCTTTTTCTTCCTTTTAGAAGAACTAGGTGCATCTATATTATTTCTCTGAGAATCTTGCTCAATCCTTTTAGGATGGCCTTCAGGATACGAAGGTTCCTGAGTCATTTTACCACCTCTGGTCATAACTCTAACAACATTATCATTATTCTTACTATTCAATTCATTGAGCAAATCATTTTGAGCTTTAAGTACTTGTTCTACTTGAGTGGTAACCATAGAAGCATGTTTACTAATAAGTTTAAGTTCACCTTTGACATTAGCCATATAATCACCCAAGTGCTCAAGCATATTTGAATTGTATTTCAATTGTCTACCAAAATAAGCATTGAAGTCTTCTTGCTTAACCGTAAATTTATCAAACTCATCTAAGCATGGGCTAGCAAACTTAGTAAATGGGATTTCAGCTTTATCATATCTATAGAGAGAATTTACCTTTACTACCTGTGTCGGGTTATCAAGACCATGTATTTCTTCAATAGGTAAAGGATTAAGATCATATGTTTCTTCAACAGGCGGTAAATTAAGACCGTGTATTTCTTCAATAGGAGGTAAATTCTTAACATCTTCAGCTTTTATACCTTTTTCTTTCATAGATTTCTTTGCCTCTTGCATATATTCAGGACTGAGAAATAGAACACCTCTCTTCTTCGGAGTTGGTTTTGGAATAGGCTCAGGAGCTGGCTCAGGAAGTGTCCAATTATTTTCGTTTGTCAACATATTATTCAATAGAATTTCATCTTCATCCGATGTTCTTTCCCTGAAAACAGAACCAACACAACTATCCAGGTAATCTCTGGAGGCATCGGTTAGTCCATTATAAAAGATATCAAGTATTTCATTTTTCTTAAGAGGATGATCAGGCAAAGGATTAAGTAATTGGAGAAGCCTCCCCTAAGCTTGTGGGAGACTCTCTTCTTCAATTTACATAAAATTATATATATATATATCCCTTAAGGCAGCTTGTTTCTTATGAGCAGGGAAATATTTAGCAGAGAAGTAATAAATCATATCCTGGGGACTACGCACACAACCAGGGTCAAGAGAATTAAACCATATCTTAGCATCACCCTTTAATGAGAACGGAATACTTTAAGGATATAAAAGTAGCGAGTTCTCTCATCATTAGTGAACAGGGTGGCTATATCATTTAATTTAGTAAGATGTGCCACAACAGTTTCGGATTCATAGCCATGAAAAGGATCAGATTCAACCAAAGTAATTATATCAGGATCAACAAAGAATTCACAACCCTTATCAGTAACAAAGATAGGTGAAGTAGCAAAAGCAGGGTCAGGTTTCATCCTAGCATTTAGAGATTGCTTATTTTAGCTAATAACCTCTTAAGTTCATAACTATCTTTGCAAGCTAAAATGGCTAAAGAAGCTTCTTTATCAAAAACATAACCCTTAGGAATAACGAGCAAGTCTTCATCATCACTTTCATCAATATTATCAGATTCAATATTTTCATTGTCTCTAACCCTAGCAAGTTGTTCATCAAGAAATTCACCAAGTGGCATAGTAGTATCAAGCATAGAAGTAGTTTCATCATAAGTATCATGCATAGCAGAAGTGGTATCATCAATAACATGTGACATATCAGAACGAATAGCAGAAGTAGGTTTAGGTGTCGCAAGCTTACTCAAAACAGAAGGTGAATCAAGTGCAGAGCTAGATGGCAGTTCCTTACCTCCCCTCGTAGTTGAGGGACAAATCTTAGTTTTTGGATCTCTCAAGTTCTACCAAAATAAGCATTGAAGTTTTCTTGCTTAACCATAAATTTATCAAACTCATCTAAGCATGGGCTAGCAAACTTAGTAAATGGGATTTCAGCTTTATCATATCTATAGAGAGAATTTACCTTTACTACCTGTGTCGGGTTATCAAGACCATGTATTTCTTTAGTAGGAGATGGATTAAAATTATGCATTTCTTTGACAGGCGGTAAAATAAGACCATGTATTTCTTCAATAGGAGGTAAATTCTTAACATCTTCAGCTTTAATACCCTTTTCTTTCATGGATTTCTTTGCCTCTTGCATATCTTCTGGACTGAGAAATAGAACACCTCTCTTCTTCGGAGTTGGTTTAGGAATAGGCTCAGGAAATGTCCAATTATTTTCATTAGTCAACATATTATTTAATAGAATTTCAGCTTCATCCGGTGTTCTTTCCCTGAAAATAGAACCAACACAACTATCCAGGTAATCTCTGGAAGCATCGGTTAGTCCATTATAAAAGATATCAAGTATTTCACTTTTCTTAAGAGGATGATCAGGCAAATCATTAAGTTATTGGAGAAGCCTCCCCCAAGCTTTTGGGTGACTCTCTTCTTCAATTTGCACAAAATTATATATGTCCCTTAAGGCAACTTGTTTCTTATGAGCAGGGAAATATTTAGCAGAGAAGTAATAAATTATATCATGTGGACTACGCACACAACCAGGATCAAGAGAATTAAACCATATCTTAGCATCACCCTTTAATGAGAAAGGAAATATTTTAAGGATATAAAAGTAGCGAGTTCTCTCATCATTAGTGAACAGGGTAGCTATATCATTTAATTTAGTAAGATGTGCCACAATAGTTTCAGTTTCATAGCCATAAAAAGGATCAGATTCAACCAAAGTAATTATATCAGGATCAACAGAAAATTCATAATCCTTATCAGTAACACAGATAGGTGAAGTAGCAAAAGTAAGGTCAAGTTTCATTCTAGCATTAAGGGGTTGCTGCTTCCATTTAGCTAATAACCTCTTTAGATCATATCTATCATTGCAAGCAAGTATAGCTCTAGCAGATTCTTCATCCAGAACATAACCCTCAGGCACAACAGGTAATTCATATTTATTAGGGGGGGAGTCTTTATCATCAATTTCATCAATATTATCAGTTTCAATAATTTCATTCTCTCTAACCCTAGCAAGTTGTTCATCAAGAAATTCACCAAGTGGCACAGTAGAATCAAGCATAGAAGTAGTTTCATCATAAGTATCATGCATAGCATAAGTGGCATCATCAATAATATGCGACATATCAAAATCATTAGCAGAAGCAGGTTTAGGTGTCGCAAGCTTACTCAAAACAGAAGGTGAATCAAGTGCAGAGCTAGATGGCAGTTCCTTACCTCCCCTTGTAGTTGAGGGATAAATCTTGGTTCTTGGATCTTTCAAGTTCTTCATAATGATAAGCAGATATAAATCCCAAGTGACTCAAAGAATAGAGCTATGCTCCCCGGCAACGGCTCCAGAAAATAGTCTTGATAACCCACAAGTATAGGGGATCGCAACAATTTTCGAGGGTAGAATATTCAACCCAAATTTATTGATTCGACACAAGGGGAGCCAAAGAATATTCTCAAGTATTAGCAGCTGAGTTGTCAATTCAACCACACCTGGAAACTTAATATCTGCAGCAAAGTGTTTAGTAGCCAATTAATATGATAGTAGTGGTAACGGTAGCAAAAGGTAACAGTAGCAAAAGTAATGTTTTTGGTATTTTGTAATGATGATAGCAATAGCAACGTAAAAGTAAATAAGCGAAGAACAATATATGGAAAGCTCATAGGAAATGGATGGGTGATGGAGAATTATGCCGGATGCGGTTCATCATGTAACAATCATAACATAGGGTGACACAGAACTAGCTCCAATTCATCAATGTAATGTAGGCATGTATTCCGAATATAGTCATACGTGCTTATGGAAAAGAACTTGCATGACATTTTTTGTCCTACCCTCCCGTGGCAGCAGGGTCCTAATGGAAACTAAGGGATATTAAGGCCTCCTTTTAATAGAGTACCGGAACAAACCATTAGCACATAGTGAATACATGAACTCCTCAAACTATGGTCATCACCGGTAAGTATCCCGATTATTGTCACTTCGGGGTTAACAGATCATAACACATAATAGTTGACTATAGACTTGCAAGATAGGATCAAGAACTCTCATATATTGATGAAAACATAATAGGTTCAGATCTAAAATCATGGCACTCGGGCCCTAGTGACAAGCATTAAGCATAGCAAAGTCATAGCAACATCAATCTCAGAACATAGTGGATACTAGGGATCAAACCCTAACAAAACTAACTCGATTACATGATAGATCTCATCCAACCCATCACCGTCCAGCAAGCCCACAATGGAATTACTCACGCATGGCGGTGAGCATCATGAAATTGGTGATGGAGGATGGTTGATGATGACAATGGCGATGGATTCCCCTCTCCGGAGCCTCGAACGGACTCCAGATCAGCCCTCCCAAGAGGTTTTAGGGCTTGGCGGCGGCTCCGTATCGTCAAACACGATGAATTCTTCTCTCTGAATTTTTTTCTCCCCGAAAGCAAATATATAGAGTTGGAGTTGAGGTCGGAGGAGCTCCAGGGGGCCCACGAGGTAGGGGGCACGCCCTAGGGGGGCAGGCGCGCCCCCACCCTCGTGGACGGGTGGTGGGCCCCCTAGTCTTCATCTTTTGCAAGGATTTTTTTATTTTCGAATAGATTTTTCGTGAAGTTTCAGGTCATTCCGAGAACTTTTATTTCTGCACATAAATAACACCATAGCAATTCTGCTAAAAATAGCGTCAGTCCAGGTTAGTTCCATTCAAATCATGCAAGTTAGAGTCCAAAACAAGGGCAAAAGTGTTTGGAAAAGTAGATACGACGGAGACGTATCATGCGGCAACGGCACCACACACCCAACGGGAGTAGGCGAACATGCGAGCCGCGCTCATTATGGCACGGGAGCTGCTGCGGTGCATAATGGCGGAGAGCGGCCACGATGCACTACTGGAGTGAGTCACCGAACTACTGGATGCCATCTGCAGGGGTATGCCGCCCTTCTGCTCCTTGACCACACCGCAGGTTGTGGCGGAAGGGGGCACAAGGCCCGGGCGAGCCCGCATGTCGGATTACGGGTTCCGACAAACCCTTGAGGTTCGAACACTTGGGTGCACACAAAGATCTCTCTCCCCCGCAAGCCCACTCTTGCAACGATCTATCAGCCTAGCTCACCAAACCCGAAGAACAAGGGCCACAGGGGTTTATACTAGTTCGGGCCACCATCATGGTGTAATAACCTACTCCAGTGTGGTGTGGTGGATCGCCTTGTAGGCTGAGGATGAACAAGTACAATGGATGAACAACCTCTTGAGGAGAGGTGTTCTTGAGCTCGATGAGCTTGTGTGTGTGTGGATGGTCTGGTCATCCGTCCTCCTCTATGGTGGTGGCTAGTCCTATTTATAGAGGCCCTAGTCCTCTTCCCAAATATGGGTGGGAAGGGATCCCACAACGACCAATTTGAAGGGGGACAACTAGTACAAGCTATCCTGACAAAAGGTGGTCTTCGCCTGCCAAAGGCTCTGGTGGTGACGCCGTCATGGGCTCCGCGGTGACCTCCGTCCTGCCGTCCTGCTGGTCTTGGTCTCGTTGCACCAATATGGAAAACTTTGCCTAATTGCTTAGGAATCCTCGCCCACGCGTGCCACTTTAGCACCAAAGAGGCAACCAGTACTTTGCACCCGCTGGCGCCCGCCTGGCCTTGGTCGTCATGGCTCACGTCACGTGCTCCTCGCGAGGTGCCCCTTGCATAGATATCTCCGACCCTCGGGAGCCAACCTAGGGAGGTTGCCCCTGAGGAGGTCTTGCGTCATCTGCCTCACGAGGCTTGGCCCCTCGCGAGGGTCTTGAATGGTTGCTGATGAAGAGGGTCATACTAGGCCACTGGTGGAGCCACGCCTTGGGCCACAGGCAGGCAAGTCTGGGTACCCCCATTCCCAGGACGCCGACAGCAGCCCTCGGGCCCAAGGCGCGCTCGTACTTGGCTTCGCGGCGAATCCAAGGGTCAAGTGTGGAGTGTCACGGGCCCCAATAGCCCACGGCCTTGATTGATGCATGGCAATTGACGGGTCGTGGGTGTCTCCGCTTCCCCATGCTGCCTCGACAACTGCCCGACTTGATGAGTCCCTGCTCCATGTAGAAAAACCATCATTACCTGTGATCGCGGAGGCCAACGGTTGGCCTCCCTCTGGCTATAAATGAGGAGAGGGGCAAAGCCCCCGTCACTCATTTCTTCCTCCTTGCCGCGACACTCATGGCGCCAGTGAAGAGGTTCTCGACCGCCGAGAAGGGGAAAGCTCGCCAGGAGGGGCCTGGCTCACCACCGCCTAAGAGGGGGCATGGTCGCCCTCGCAAGCATGCCGCGACCCCCGCTGTGGTCCCTCGTGGGCGTGGGCGAACTTCCTCGGGGTCCGGCACCGTCTTCGGCGGCCGTGGCGGTGCCTCTTCGCGCGGTGGGAGCCGCCTAGGTCCCGGCAGCCTCGTCGATGAGGGGAGGCGTGCCATGGTCGCTCGGCCTCCCCGGCCGTGCTTCCACTCGGTGAAGGTGCTCCCAGAGTTCATTATGTGGTTGGAGAACCCGACCGGCTCCTGGCTTCAGCTTCCGTGCTCCTTTCCGGGCGAGCTATCGACCCCCGGTCCTGGCGGCCTTTGGCTGCAGGCCGACGGCTGTTGTAGCAAGGCTTCGTGGGTCGAGTTGGAGGTCTCCGTTGTGGGCAACGTAGCCCTGGCCCGCGGCTGGCAGACGTTCGCCCGCGTGCACGGTCTGAACAGGCGGTGCACCCTCCACTTCAAGTACGACGGTGCAACGACCCTCTTCGTGAGGGTGTTCAGGGAAGACGGTCGCCGTGCCGGATGCTGCCCTGAAGACGACGACGATGGTGGTCAGGTGCTTGGCCTTGGCGATGGCCGTGACGAGCACAAGGGTGAACTCACCCTCGGTGGTGATCGTAGTTCGCCCAGCTACGGTAGCTCCTCCTCCAGCGAGAGCTCCAGCAGCGGCGGCTACGACCAGCCGCCACGCCGTCGGGCTCGCTTCGAGGACGATGGCGGGCCATCCCGTCGTCTCGCCCCAGTGAAGCGCGAGGAGGAACCTGTCTGAGTCCAAGGGTCGATCCTCATGAGCAGCTGCGTCGTAGGAGCCGCTTTTGCTTTTCCTCTCCTTCCCTTTCCCCCTGCGTCGTCAGAAACAAATATGGGGCCCTGTCAGGGCGCGTAATGAACCATGGTGCCTATGTTGCTTTTGTGGTGTGTTTATTGTTTCCGGGTTGTGTTGTGAAATCTGTGCCTTATGCGGGTGTGGAGGGGTAACTTAGCTTGATGTATCTGGGGTAGACTTGACCTCGTGAGGGCGCGCACCTCTGGGTACCTGGTGGTGCTTCCCCACTGCGGGCTTGAGCGATATCGTGAAGCTGCAAAAATCCATTAAGAAATCCTTATCCCTTCTTGCGTGAGGCCAGATGCATGGGTTGGCCATGGCCAAACGCACCGCGCCGCGATACCCGTGGGGCACGGACTAAAAAAGGGATGCACCGATCATGAGCTCAAACGAGGACGCCTCGCGGAGACAAGGGGAGTAAGCACGCGTGCATACCTGTCCAGCCCCCTCGTGAGGCGTGCGAGGGAGAGTGTCGGGCAACTGCCGCCCTCCCTGGCGCAAAACAAAGAATCGAGGGAAGAATCAGAAAGAAGAGGGGGTTCAACCAAGCCATCAAGAAACGCCAGAACTCCAAATTTCATTAAAGGAAAAGGGGCAAGCCAACTACAGAAAGCAAATGAACAGTCGCATCCGGCACCTAGTGTAGTCTTCTCACCAACATGGAGCTAAGTGCTACCACTAGGACGTGGGAGGGAGCCCCCGAGGCCCGAGGGCAGCACTCCGGAGACTCTGGGGCGTGTACAACCCCACTCATTATTACGTGAGAGTGTCATGAGCGGAGACCTTCACAGGCACAGGGCCTTGCTTCATGGGTAGAACTTCCGGAGGTGCTGGATATTCCATGCATTCTGGATGGGGATCCCGTCCTGCGTCTCCAGGCACGCGGCGCCAGGATTAGAGACGCGGGCGATCCTAAACGGGCCCTCCCACATGGGTGAGAGCTTATGCAGCCCTTCCCTGAAGAGCACCCGCCTCAGGATGAGATCGCCCACCTCGAGCATCCTGGAGCGGACGCTGCGACAGTGTACGATCGTAGCGCCTGCTGGTATCTTGCCGCTTGGAGCGAGGCTTCACGGTGGCGTTCCTCCCCCAGCACAAGGTTCATCCCCCGCATGGCGTGCTGCTGCGTCTCATCAAACGCCAGGACCCACGCGGAGCGATGCCTGACCTCGTGAGGGAGAACCGCTTCTGCTTCGTAGACGAGGAAGAACGGGGTCTCGCCTATTGGCTTGGTGGCGGTGGTGCGGATGGACCACAGCACGGACCGGAGCTCGTCGTGCCAGCCCCTGCCGCAGGCTTCGAGCTTCTTCTTGAAGGTCCGGGTCTTGAGGCCTTTCAAGACCTCGGCGTTGGCGCACTCGGCTTGGCCATTGCTCCTGGGGTGTGCCACCGAAGCGTAGCGAATCTGCGTTCCAAGATTAGCACAATAGGTCCTGAATAGATTGCTAGTGAACTTTGAGCCATTGTCGGTGATGATGCGGTTAGGGACCCCGAACTGGCTCACGAGGCCCTTCATGAACTTACCTGTCAACCCGGCTTGGGATGGTGCGGACGGCCTCCACCTCTGCCCATTTGGTGAACTTGTCGATGGCGACATAGAGGTAGCGGTAGCTCCCAGGCGCTCGTGGGAACGGACCCAGGATATCCAGCCCCCAGACCGTGAATGGCCATGAGAGCAGGATAGTCTGGAGGCCCTAGGCCGGCTGGTGGATTTTCTTCGCAAGGAATTGGCAGGCCTCGCAGGACCTCACCAGCTTGGTCGCGTCGTTGAGTGCCGTGGGCCAGTAGAACCCACTGCGGAACGCCTTGCCGACAAAGGTACGTGACGACGAGTGGTGCCCGCAGTCTCCGCCGTGTATGTCAGCTAGCAGCTCATTCCCCTGCTCCCTGGAGATGCATCGCAAGGAAACATCATTTGGTCGCTTTCTGTATAGCTCACCATCCTGTATGCAGTATGCCGTACCCTGCCGAGCCACATGCTCCGCGTCCTCCTCCTTCTCCGGCAGTGTCCCTTGCACCAAGTATGCCTCGAACTCCTCAATCTAGCACCCCTCCTGAGGCTCGAGCGCCAGGAGCAGACGTGCTCCCAAGGTCGGACCGCAAGTGGAGGCTCCCGAGGCTGGTGGCTGGGGGAGTTCCTCTCGAGATGATATAGTCTCCACGGCCACGGGTGTCACCGAAGGCTTGAAGGGTCGCTCTTCTGTAACGCCCCAAGACCGGAGCTTCAGACGCCTTCCATGATTTCCGAGTTTCGTCGTGTGAGTTGTTGGTTTCATTGCAATCATCTTTGCATCATGAGCTTTGCATCATGTCATTTAATTTTTAAAACTCAACCAATTAAATTGCATGGATCTTCGGTCCATTTAAACCGAGGGAATTCACATGGTGATTTTCTTTATAACATATCCTCCCAATATTAGGGAGCTATAATAAAATATTCCAATAATTTGGAATTACCTTTAACACACAAGCAACATAAATTCCCAATGCCTTTGTTATCTCATCTCTTTTGGTCTCCATTTAAATTGCTTCCAAATTCAAATAGTCTGAGGGTTATTCAAACTTATTTGAATTTGTATATTATAAATTCTATTTGACCTTTTTTCATTAATTCTCTATATTTTTATGTCTCGAGAAAAATATGTCATGTGTGGGTATTCCACTCCTACCCTTCCGTTCTTTTCTTCTAAGTTTTTTTCGTATTCTATAAAAAAATTATAAAGGAATGAATTTGGAGGGAGGGAGAGAGCAGCACAGCCAGTCCCCCCGCTCCCCTCGTCCCCCAGGCTGGCCCAGTCTTTTCCCTCCTAAGGCCCAAGGCCCATCCAGCGGCAGCGGCAGCGCCAGGCCTAACCCTAACCTTCCCCGCTCGATCCCGTGGCCTCTCCCTCATCTTCACCCCGCCGCCAGGAGCCCCGCGCCCGATTCCCATCGCCCTGTTCTTCCTCGCAGCGCCGCACGCACGCACATCGAGCGCCAGGAGGACCGCGTTCGAACCCCCTCCTCCCTCTCGATCTTCTTCGCCAATGCGCCTCCCTCCTCCCCTCGCGTCCCCGCAGCGGCGCTGCTTCCCTGGAGGCCGCCCCCATCCCTCTTCACCGCCTGCGCCTCCCTCCTCCCGTGTGCCAACCTCTCCTGCGAGGCCGCCCGCCGCAGCGCCGACCTTGCGCCGCCCTTACAGCTGCTGCCGCCGGGCCAAGTCCCTCCATGAACGACAACAACTCCTCCTCGCCTCGTCCACGTCGACGGGAGCCGTGCCATGGACCTAGGCACCCTCGCCGGAGTGAGCTCGTCCCCGCCTTGCCCTGCCTCCGTCGCCGGCCACTTCGTTTCCCTGTTCCACGCGCCCATCCTGGAGTGCCCTGGCCTCGGTTCTGGTGGGTTCCTGTGCGCCCTCTCCCGACCAAGTCCTCGTCGCCAGGTTCATGGTCGCCGCCGCGCCCTGCATCCGCGTCGCTGCCAACACGCGCAGCGGCCCTGAGCTCGTCTTCTGGCATGCTCCGTGCTGCCAGGGCTCTACCTGGTGCTGATTCGTGCTGCTGCTTGACTTGGTTGTGCAACCTTGAGGCCTACTGTCATTGAAACGCTAAGATGCAGCCCCGAGGCCTCCCCGCTCACTGCCAAATACCACCGTGGCACAACTTGCACCCCATGCATCTGTGATCCTCGTTCGCACGCCAAGACCGAACCCATCAAGTACCCTTTGGATGCGTCAAGTGCCACGACATCGCACTAATTTCTTCTTGAAACCACGCGGATTCGCCAAGTACCAGAGCATCCGGAGCCCCTTGGAAACGTCAAGTTCGGCTACCATCGCAAGAGCGAGACCGACAAGTCCGAAGACCCCAAATACCACGACAACCCTGAAGGGATTCAAATCCGTCAAGTTCCTCTACCGATGACTCAAACGGCTACAAAACATGTACCACTACCGTCGAACCGTGAAGACTCCGTGAACGTCAAGTTCCTCGCCGTGACCCGGAACATCTACGGAAACTTGTGCGACTAAGAATGTGAATGAATACCATCACCACGAGAATGACTACTTCCCTCAACGACCCGTGAACGACTACTTCCCTCGACGATCTCGATACGCTTTTAAGGTATAACCCCGAGACAACCGTCCGAGAACGAATGCTTGTGTTGTATGAGATGCAACCTTTGTCTGCACCGTGTCCGGAGTGTCTCTCGCTTCCATGCTATTTGACTCGTGGGAACCCGGTAACCGGGATCACCCCTCTATCTCTAGCATGTCTCGCACACTCGCTTCTTTTGCATCGATATCTCAATGAGTTGTCGGAACCGATATGTTGTCGTGGCATCATTTTTCGGATTCGTTGCCATGGCACCCCTTTTGTTTACGCCACGATGACAAATGCTTCATGTTTTATACATGTCAACATTTTCATAAAACTGCATAAAACTTGCACATGTCATTCACATCATGATAATAACATTTAAATGTTTGAAATTGTTGTTGCACCAAATTGATAAATGCATATGGGGATTTACCGGAATTATTGTTTGTTATTTCCGGCATCATTTAAACTTGCCTAAATGTTTAGTTTACTTATGCTCCACCTCTTGCCATGCTTAACAACATTTAATATTGTTGGGTACATAAACAGGAGAGAACTAAATAAGCCATGTGGTGTTTCGTCAATATGCAACTCGTTGCATATTGAGCTCCACTTAACTTGTAGTTTTGCTTGTGCACTTTGCCATGCCATGAATCATTAAACCGGACATGCATCATACTTGATTGTGCATCATGCCATGTTTATGTGATGGTTGTTTACCATGTTGTTTGCTTCTTTCCGGTGTTGCTTCTTCGGGTTGGTTCCGATAATGTCGCTTTGTGAGGATTCATTCGACTACGTCTGTTTGTCTTCTTCATGAGGGAGTCCTGGATTAGGGGGTCTCCGGACAGCCGGGCTATATCCTTTGGCCAGACTGTTGGACTATGAAGATACTAGATTGAAGACTTCGCCCCGTGTCCGGATGTGACTCTACTTGGCATGGAAGGCAAGCTAGGCAATACAGATATGTATATCTCCTCCTTTGTAACCGACCTTGTGTAACCCTAGCCCCCTCCGGTGCCTATATAAACTGGAGGGTTTTAGTCCGTAGGACAACATACAATCATACCATAGGCTAGCTTTTAGGGTTTAGCCTCTCTGATCTCGTGGTAGATCGACTCTTGTAATACTCATATCATCAGGAACAATCAAGCAGGACGTAGGGTATTACCTCCATCAAGAGGGCCCGAACCTGGGTAAACATCGTGTCCCCTGCCTCCTATTACCATCCTCCTTAGACGCACAGTTCGTGACCCCCTACCCGAGATCCGCCGGTTTTGATACCAACATTGGTGCTTTCATTGAGAGTTCCTCTGTGTCGTCATCATAAGGCTTGATGGCTCCTTCGATCATCGCTAGCAATGCGGTCCAGGGTGAGGCTTTCCTCCCTAGACAAATCTTCGTATTCGACGGCTTTGCACTATGGGCCAATTCACTTGGCCATCTGGAGCAGATCGAAAGCTATGCCCCTAGCCATCAGGTCACATTTGGAAACTTGAACTACACAGCCGACATCCGCTGAGACTTGATCTTCGATCGATTCAAGCCCATGCCAGACGCGCCGCACAGTCGCGACGAGCAAGACGTAAATTTGCCGTCGAACAGTGTTCGGGAGATCGCATCCGCAGCTACTCCGGCCTTTTACCCGGAACAAATCGCGCCATCCGAAAGCGGAGGGATGGACCCCACCATGGAGGCCGCACTCTCAGTGGCGATAGAACCAGATACTGACTTCACCCCTTATGAGAGCCGTGTCACCGAACCACTGGATTTATCCCCTGCCACGGACTCCGAGCCACCTACATCCATGCCTGTCGAATCCGACAGGGCACCAACAATGGAGTTCACCTCCGCGGATATCTTTCAGCACTCACCTTTCAGAGATGTGCTAAATTCATTAAGGTCTCTCTCCCTGTCAGGAGAACCTTGACGAACTATGTTCGGCTAGAATGGGATGTGGACGACGAAGAAATTCGCTGCCCACACACCACCCACTTAGTAGCCACTGTCGACGACCTAACCGACATGCTCGACTTCGACTCTGAAGACATCAACGGTATGGACGACGATGCAGGAGACAAACCAGAACCACCGCCCACAGGACGCTGGACCACTACTTCATCACATGACGTATACATGGTGGATGCACCCAGAGAAGGCAATGGCAAAGAGACAGCGGAGGATGCACCCTCCAAGCAACCCAAGCGCTGACGTCAACGGCGCCGCTCTAAGTCCCGCCATAGCAACAATAACGATAATAATAGTCCACGTGACTCTGGAAGAAACGACAACTGCACCACCCCGGTGGCAGAACACGATCAAGATGCAAACTTCACACATAGTACGGATCCGACGTCCGAACACGATGACGCCAAAGATAAGCCTCATCAATCCCCGTCTAGGGAAGAAAATAGTCTGGACGAAGATGCACACATCATCTCGGAAACGCACTTGGAGCAAGAAAACCTCCGCAGAAGGCTTATTGCCACAGCAAGGAGCCTGAAGAAACAGAAGCAAAGGCTCAAGGTCGCATAAGATACGCTCAACAGCAAGTGGAACAAAGTAACAAAGTATGGTGGAAGTTACCATCAATATAGCTATCCAAAGTGCAAACTATTACCGGAATTCGATGATGAGGCCTTAGAGCCCATACAGCCGAAAGGCAATACGGCCAACCGGCCGGATCCACCACCCTATGAACGCGATAGAGCGGCTAACAAAGTCATGCATAAGTCAACACACGATTCACGTGAGAACTTGCGTAAAAAATCCGGCGTGACTAGATCTATCTATGGATCTAGGAAGCGCGCTACGGTACACAACCAACGCTGAATACTACAACCGTCCGAACACCATGGCACATCCCAATACAGGGGTGCTGCACACCCCTTATGTTTCACTGATGAGGTGCTGGATCACGAATTCCCAGAGGGATTCAAACCGGTGAACATAGAGGCATACGACGGAACCACAGACCCTGGAGTCTGGATAGAGGGCTTCATCCTCCATATTCATATGGCTCGTGGAGACGATCTCCATGCCATTAAATACTTGCCCCTCAATCTTAAAGGGCCAGCTAGGCACTGGCTGAAAAGCCTCCCCGAAAACTCAATTGGAAGTTCGGAGGAGCTCGAGGACGCTTTCCGGGCCAATTTTCAAGGGACTTATGTCCGACCTCCGGATGTAGACGATTTAAGTCATATAATCCAACAGTCCGGAGAGTCCGCCCGAAAGCTTTGGAACAGGTTCCTCACCAAGAAGAAGCAAATCATAGACTGTCCGGACGCCGAAGCATTAGCAGCTTTTAAACACAGTGTCCAAGATGAATGGCTCGCCAGACACCTCGATCAAGAAAAACCGAGAATAATGGCAATTCTAACAAGCCTCATGACCCGCTTTTGTGCGGGCAAGGACAACTGGTTGGCCCGTAGCAGCACCAGCGACCCAAGCACATCCGAAGTCATGGATGGCAATGGTAAACCATGACACAACAAAAACAAGCGTCAAAATAAAGAAGGTAGCCCAGATAACACGGCGGTAAACGCCAGATTCAGGGGCTCCCGACCAGGTCAGCGGAAAAAGCCTTTCAAAGGTAGCAGAGAAGGACAATCTGGCCTAAACAAAATTCTTGACAAACTATGTCAGATTCACGGCACCCAAGACAAACCTGCAAATCATACCCATAGAGAATGTTGGGTCTTCAAGCAGGCCGGTAAGCTAAACGCCGAATACAAAGGGGAAGAGACACCAAGCGAAGACGAGGATGAACCTCGCCAGCAAAATGCCGGAGGACAGAAAAAAGTTCCCACCAGAGGTTAAAACAGTAAACGTAATCCATGTGACAAAGAGGAGAAGCAATTATGCACTCTGATGCACATGTGCCATAGAGCCCGTCACCCCTAGGTTCAACCACTGGTTGGCATGCTGGATCACTTTTGATCGTCGGGATCATGTTACAAATATCCGGCGCGAAGGAATGACGGCCTTGGTGCTAGACCCAATAGTAAATGGGTACCATTTCACACGGGTCCTCATAGACGGAGGCAGTGACCTAAATCTGATATATCAGGACACAGTCCACAAAATGGGGATAGACCCGACACAAATAAGCCACAGTAATACTACCTTCAAGGGAGTAATACCTAGAGGCCTGCTGTACGGGCTCTCTACCACTAGAGGTGGTATTCGGTTCTCCCAATAACTTCCGAAGCGAAATGTTAACTTTTCACATCGTTCCATTCCGAAGTGATTATCAAGAACTACTTGGAAGGGCGGCTTTCGCTCGTTTTAACACAGTACCGCATTATGCTTTTCTCAAGCTCAAGATGCCCGGTCCACGTGGCATCATCACAGTTAGCGGAAATACCGAATGTTTTTTACGTACGGAAGAGGATGCGGCGGCTCTAGCAGCCGCAAACTAAGACGACCTCACCAACCAGAAAAATGGCAGGTCGTCAAGACCACGGACACGGTTAGACGAATCCGGCGTTCCATCATATATACATGAGATTGGTTTTCAAACCCTCATAAAATGACACAAGGGGCTTCCCGCGTGTAATCAGGGCCAGCCCGGCTCAACCTGGTTTCTCTTGAACTTCGATAGTTCATTGATAATAACCAACTCTTCTCTTTTTTGGCACGGCAACCTTCACCTAAGTTCTTTCCTTTTGCAGATGACAATCGTGCTGCACCCGTCCAGGACATGGCACAACGGAGACATAGGCGCAGACGTGCAGCAGGGACCCGCCCAAAGGTTTCTTTTTAGATTAAGACCCTGCGTAAACCTTTTTTTACTGTCTCTTGTTGCTCACATCCTCCGGATACTCCACACAACCGAGAAGGATGCTGGCGTTATTGGCATGTGGCCACGCCAGGATTTTGCACGTACCTGGACACATGGGGTTTCTTATTAAGGGCATTGTTTAGCCCGGTATATGTTATAAAGACCGAACACCTTAGGGAGTGTTCGGCGTTGCGAGTTTGGACCTATATGCATCAGCTCCGAATCATGTCTTTGGTCAAATGTTGGGTTTGCCCGGCTCCCCCGTTTTGGCACCTTACGTTCCATTATATCGGCTAAGGTAGCACTAGGAGAACTACTGCGATTGTGCCCTGGTTCATCCGGATGAGCACCTTAGTAGAGAAAGCCGAAAACTTACTGTCATGATATAGCGAGAGACTGGTCAACCACTCGATGACTCATCGGAATCTTCGGGATTCCTCCGCATTAACGAAGGGCATTTTCCCGATCACGTACGTACGCGCCCCATATTCGGACGAGCTCAGAAGTACCAGGGGCTACATAGTAGCCCCACTGTCAAACTCCTATGGCTAAGTGAAAGTGTTAAAGCAATATAGTCCGATTGCCTAGTTCTCTATGCTATCACCTCCTTAACGGACCAAGACGTTGGATCAAGTGTGAATATGCATCTTTTGCGAACACCCTCGCATTATATGTGTGGGAGCGGAAGCCGACGACTGCAAACTTTCAGGTTATACACATATATACATAAACAGCCGCACAGGAGGCACCATAGTACTTTCAGGCAAAAGTATAAATACAGCCTCGACAATTCAATAAAACATTGTTTTTACAATGGGAATACATGTCACTTGAACATAACATTCTTCGAGCACTGAGCCTCTATCGAACAAGCGCCTTCAAGAATTTCTTCAAAGTAGTGCTCGGCAGCCACTCGGCCTATGGCCGAACCCTGTGTCACAATAGTGGTGTCCTCCATCTCCACCCAGTATGTCTTGACACGGGCAAAGGCCATCCGCGCACCCTCTATGCACGCCGATCTCTTTACAGCATCGATGTGTGGCACATCACCAAGGAATTGTTGCACTAAGCTAAAGTAGCTATCTGGCCTTGGCCCTCCCGGCCATAGGTGATCCACAACGGACCTCATGGCAAGTCCGGACAACCTATGGAGCTCAGACCACTCGGCCAATCGCTCATTCAACAGCAGCGGACGGACTGGAGTGTGGAACTATGATCAGAACAGTTTTTCCACTTCGGGACCATTCTGATCCTTGAAGTACTCGGCCGCATCAGCAGCACTTGCAGCCAAATCCATGTACGCGTCGCAGAACTCCATAGCCGGTCCAGAGGAGCATACTTCGGATCTCCGAACTTAGTCCGCAACAAGAAGGGCTTCCCAGACATGATATCTGCAGCTTGGTTCAGCTCCTCCTTCATCGCTCTAATTTTGGAGCGGGCTTCCTTAGCAGCCACCCGGGCCTTCTCCAGGTCCGTCGCCTTCGCCCGGTTCTCTTCCTCAAGAAGCTGGTAACGGTCAGCGGCATCTTTTAACTCTACAGCCATCTTGGCTATTTTTTTCCTTGCTCTCGCAATGCGCGGCCTGTTCGGCCCTTAATTCTTCGGCCGCCTTTAAAGCGTCTGCATTGCTACTCCTTGCTTGCTCCTTGGCTCGGGCAAGCTCCGCCTGAAGGATCTCCACGGTGGCAGCTCCATCTGCAGTCACAACACATTAAAGATACTGGCATCATGCTACTATTATTATGCGACGACCACCAGAAAAATCACTCACCCTGTGCCTCGTCAAGCCTCTTGTTGACAAGCACGATGTCGGCATCTGCCGCATCCAGTTGCCGCTTTAGCTCGGCAAACCCATCAGTCCGTCTTGCTACCGGAGCTTCAGCCACCTGCACATAAAGGCGGTCTGGTTGTTACCTGGGACTATGATCCTCTGTTTGCCGCCGTTTTCGACGACAACCAGAGTCTCAGGGGCTACTATCTGCATAGGGTATACCTAACGTATGCGGTACTGTTAAAAACATACACTAGTTCACGTATCTCGAAGCCTTTTAGTAGACTGATAAAGGCTTCATGCAAATCACTTTTAGCGGATGAAATCCTTTCAATTACCGTACCCATTAGCATACGATGCGCTTCCAAGACGGCAACTTGCCCCAGAAGATCCTTCAGCGCGTCCGATCGCGCACTGTACGGACCCTTGCTGTCGCTCTCCTTAGGAGCCGGATACTGGGGATTCCGGGCAGCCAAAGGGTTATCCTCTGGCCCTAATGGATCTGGAGATACCCTTCGCGACGACACTTCAAGGCCGCCCGCTTCTTTAGCTGGGGTGTCCGGGGGAGGCGTGTCGCTCTCCATCATCTCTGGAAGAAGATCCCCCGAAGATGAGCTCTGTTGAGAAGGGCTGCGATCCGGACTACAATTTATAAGCATCAGGTATTGTCTTCGGAAGTAAGGTAGGATGTTTTCACTATTAAGTACTTTTCAACTACTTACAGCTCAGTAGAGGGCTGGTCCCCGCGCGGACATTGTGCGGCAAGAATACCCTCCGACGCAGGACCCTCTGCCAGAGATTTCTTCTCCCGTTTGGAAACCTTAGTTTCCGGATCTTCAGAGGTAGTCCTCTTCCTTCCCCGGGGAGAGAGAATGCCAGATTCTTCCCCTTGGTTATCCTCCCTCGCGGAGGCGCGCATTCCCTCGGTTGGAATAAATAGCGAAGGAGGTCCGCTTTCGCCCTCTTTTTCCCCCTTCATCTTCCTTTGAGGGCACCGGATAAGGTGCTGGCTCAAGCATCTTTTCCTGCACCGGATTGTCCAAGCCCTCAGGAAGGGCGGCCGAACACCGAATCATCTTCGCCTTTGTTATCCAGTCCTGGTTATAGAGCGATTCTTCAGAATGATGTCATGATAAATAAAAGGACAATGTGTTCGGCCACGAGATTACTTACTTGGGCAGCGGGGCGGTTGCAGCTCAGACCCACGTCCTCGGTGGTGTCCGAACACTCTATTTGGGGTCCGAAGAACAATTTGTACATCTCCTCGTGCATCATGCCAAGGAAATGCTGAATAGTACGCGGTCCTTCCGGGTTGAATCCCCACATGCGGAGGGGCCGGCGTTTGCAAGGTTGGACTCGACGAACCAGCATAACTTGCATTACCATAACCAGACTGAAATCTCCCTCGAAGAGATCTCGGATACGGCTCTGCAACATTGGCACATCCTTGGCTGGACCCTAGCTCAGCCCCCTGCTGATCCATGACATCAGTTGTGGTGGGGGCCTGAGCGAAAGGTAGGGGCAGCTACCCACTTGGCACTTCAGGGAGCTGTGATGTAGAACCACTCCTGCTGCCACAATCCGGACACCTCTGGGAAGGAACCCTCTAGCCATGGAGCGTCAGCGATTTTTCTTATCAAAGCACCTCCGCACGCTGCGTGCTGCCCCTCGATCATCTTCGGCTTCATATCGAAGGTCTTGAGCCACAGGCCGAAGTGAGGGGTAATGCGGAGGAATGCCTCACATATGACAATAAATGACAAGATGTAAAGAAGGGAATCCGGGGCCAGATCATGAAAATCCAGCCCGTAATAGAACATAAGACCCCTAACAAAGGGATCCAGAGCGAGGCCTAGTCCTCGGAGGAAGTGGGAGATGAACACAACGCTCTCGTTGGGTTCGAGAGTAGGGACGACCTGCCCTCGGGCAGGCAGCCTGTGCGAAATTTTGGCGGTCAGATATCTGGCCTCTCTCAAACTTCTTGATGTCCTCCTCTGTGACGGAGGAAGGCATCCACCGACCTTGAAGGTTGGATCCGGACATAGTTGAAGGTCCGAAGCACCTGACCTGAGCTTTGGGTGTTAGAACTCAAGGAGAGGAAGGATTCGAATGAACGCGGGAGGGAAAAAAGAAAAAGCCTTGTCCCCTTTATAAAGAGGGTGAATATCAGGTGTCCTCCTCATGGCCGTTTGAGACTTACCTAAGATCTAGGAGTCATACCAACAGGCACAGTTGGGTTACCCACGTATGTATTGATGAGAATCCCGTGATAAGGGGAACATGATCTCTGCTTTGACAAGATGTGTCGAGGAAACTACCTCGCATTATGTGCGGGGCTGGTTAAAGAAAAACGGTCCAAATAATGACCGGGCCGTGGCGTGATGTCATGCTGTCAAAACGTGTCAGCAGATTAGATTTGTGGGGGGTATTATTCTCTCTACGGTGGTATGTGGAGCTTATTTTGCGGGGTCGGACACTATCCTCATCTTCAAACTCCTCCATGGTGTATTCGGAGGAGGAACCAGCCTTGCAATGCCGAAGACAATACTGCGCGCCGGACTCATCGTCATTGAAGCCTAGTTCAGGGACTACTGAGGGAGTCCTGGATTAGGGGGTCTCCGGACAGCCGGACTATATCCTTTGGCCGGACTATTGGACTATGAAGATACGAGATTGAAGACTTCGTCCCGTGTCCGGATGGGACTCTACTTGGCGTGGAAGGCAAGCTAGGCAATACGGATATGTATATCTCCTCCTTTGTAACCGACCTTGTGTAACCCTAGCCCCCTCCGGTGCCTATATAAACCGGAGGGTATTAGCCCGTAGGACAACATACAATCATACCATAGGCTAGGTTTTAGGGTTTAGCCTCTCTGATCTCATGGTAGATCGACTTGTAATACTCATATCATCAGGAACAATCAAGCAGGACGTAGGGTATTACCTCCATCAAGAGGGCCCGAACCTGGGTAAACATCGTGTCCCTTGCCTCCTGTTACCATCCTCCTTAGACGCACAGTTCGGGACCCCCTACCCGAGATCCGCCGGTTTTGACACCGACACATGTTGTTTGCTTCTTTCCGGTGTTGCTTCTTCGGGTTGGTTCCGATAACGTTGCGTTTGTGAGGATTCATTCGACTACGTCCGTTTGTCTTCTTCATGGACTCGTTCTTCTTCCTTGTGGGATCTCAGGCAAGATGACCATACCCTCGAAATCACTTCTATCTTTGCTTGCTAGTTGCTCGCTCTATTGCTATGCTGTGATACCTACCACTTGCTTTATCATGCCTCCCATATTGCCATGCCAAGCCTCTAACCCACATTACCCAGCAAACCGTTATTTGGCTATGTTACTGCTTTGCGCAGCCCCTCTTATGGCGTTGCTAGTTGCATGTGAAAAAGGAGTTTGTTCCATGTTGGAACATGGATATTGTTGGGATATCACAATATCTCTTATTTAATTAATGCATATATATACTTGGTAAAGGGTGGAAGGCTCGGCCTTATGCCTGGTGTTTTGTTCCACTCTTGCCGCCCTAGTTTCCGTCATACCGGTGTTATGTTCCTTGATTTTGCGTTCCTTACATGGTTGGGTGTTATGGGGACCCCTTGACAGTTCGCTTTGAATAAAACTCCTCCAGCAAGGCCCAACCTTGGTCTTACCATTTGCCTCACCACCACGTACTTTTCCCTTGGGATTTGCGCTCCCGAGGGTCATCTTTATTTAAGCCCCCCTGGGCCAGTGCTTGTCTAAGTGTTGGTCCAAACCGAGTAGACTGCGGGGCCACATCGGGGAAACTTGAGGTTTGGTTTTACTCGTAGGATGTCTCATCCGGTGTTGCCCTGAGAACAAGATATGCGCGACTCCTATCGGGATTGTCGGCACATCGGGTGGCTTTGCTGGTCTTGTTTTACCCTTGTCGAAATGTCTTGTAACCGGGATTCCGAGTCTGATCGGGTCTTCCTGGGAGAAGGAATATCCTTCGTTGACCGTGAGAGCTTGTGATGGGCTAAGTTGGGACACCCTTGCAGGGTTTGAACTCTAGAAAGCCGTGCCCGCGGTTATGGGCAGATGGGAATTTGTTAATATCCGGTTGTAGATAACTTGACACTTAACTTAATTAAAATGAATCAACCGCGTGTCTAGCCATGATGGTCTCTTTCCGGCGGAGTTCGGGAAGTGAACACGGTTTTGGTGTTATGGTTGAACGTAAGTAGTCTCAGGATCACTTCTTGATCACTTATAGCTTCTCGACCGTGCTTTGCTTCTCTTCTCACTCTCATTTGCGTAAGTTAGCCACCATATATGCTAGTGCTTGCTGCAGCTCCACCTCACTACCCTTTCATACCCATAAGCTTGAATAGTCTTGATCTCGTGGTTGTGAGATTGCTGAGTCCTCATGGCTCACATATACTTCCAAACAGTTGCAGGTGCCGATGATACCAGTGTAGGTGACGCAACTAAGCTCAAGAGGGAGCTAGATGAAGATCGTGTTCGTTGTGTTGTTTCATTTCTAGTTGATTAGTAGTGGAACCCAGTTGGGACGATCGGGGATCTAGCATTTGGGGTTGTCTTCTTTTATTTTGGTTCCATAGTCGGACCTTTGATTGTATTCTGGATGTCGTATGTTTAACTTGTATTGTGTGAAGTGGCGATTGTAAGCCAACTCTTTATCCCTTTCTTATTCAGTACATGGGATTGTGTGAAGATTACCTCTCTTGCGACAAACCTACCATGCGGCTATGGCTCTAAGTCGTGCCCTGACACGTGGCAGATATAGCCGCATCGTGGGTGTTACAAGTTGGTAATCAGAGCCATCCCCGACTTAGGAGCCCCCTGCTTGATCGAATTGCTGACGTTGTTGAGTCTAGAACAAAATGTTTTGAGTCTTAGGATTATATATATTGGAGAGTAGGATTATTTTTACTCCCCAGTCCCTTCGTCGCTCTGGTGAGGCCTCCTGACGTAGAAGTTTTCACAATCCTCTCCTCAAATTTCACGAATTTTTTTTAGGATCACGTGGGTATCTTGGAATCGTTCCGATGGTTTTGTGATGAGAACATTGTTCTTGGTGCCTCCTAACATTTAGGGGTTGTGGCAGTGTCCTGGGGAGTTGAGCTCCGAGCTGTTGTCGTCACAATTTTATCGTTGCAGTTCTGGAATACGTGAGTTCGCCGACATCGAAAATATCTTTTATGCAGTTGTTGGTGAGATAATGTCGACGCCACCCAGTACTGCGGCGGGAGTTCGGGAGTATTTCCATAACTCGTATAATGGATGCTTTTCGAAGGTTGAGGTAAATGATTTCCGAAGATTTCTTGGTTATGTGTTGAAGGATGGATACAGCTGGATGTAGGATTTGCTAGTTTTGGGTGAGATATTATGCTTCCCCTGTATCCCCAACACCTGCTCGCATAACCAGAAAGTTGTGGGAGTTTATAAGTGGGAATCAAGTATCAGGTAGGAATTCTTTTTAACAGACACATGATACGATATGGGATCTATCATATGTTTGTTTTTGGCTTATTTTGCAAGCCAATCCTTTGTTTTGTTTTGAGTTGTGGTATTCGAGGTGCTTCAATGTCAAGTGTTGATTCCATACCTTTCCTAAGTGGTGTTCTCACACTCCTATGTGAATACCAATCCTTCTTGATCATCGAGATTGTCATGTAAATTCTTTCCAACCAGTGCGAGTCTCTTCAAGATGATCCTATCATTTTTCCTATTCGCAAGATCCAATCTCAGTTTTCGTCAATGGTGTTTGTTTCATCTGTCTCCAAGTTGTCTTTGTTTTTCCCACCCTCCCACCCTTTTTCTTCAAGGACTCATATATCTTAATCAAGTACCGTTTTGTTGATGTGAAGTTTCTTCATTCTTTTCCTTCAAAGTTCTTACTCGGTGGTTATCATGAAGATTATCTACAAGTTTACCATTCTTCGTTCTCTTTTCTTCTCCGGTGGATTCAAGTCAAGCTATGTTGATGATATCCTTTCCTTGTTTCAAATGTTTTCTCGTGCCGGTGCACCTCTTAATCATCCACTTCTCGCTATTCAATTGTTCCGGAGTGCTCAAGATATCTCGAAGATTCGTGTTTCCACTCTGCTTTTGTTCAAGCTCTTTCGAGGATATTATCTCATTCAAGCCATTTAATTCAACCGGTGCAATCTCTCTTCAAATCATTTCAACATTGTTTCTCTTGTGTGAGCCCTAACCCACAGGTCTTTCCCTAGGATCTTTCCTGACTCTTCTAATTTTTTTGGAGCTATCCTCAAATTCTTTCAAAGTTTGACATAAGAATGAATTATCATCAGTCATTTGTATTTCTCCTAGATCTGTCAAATTCTTTCATCATTGGCTCAACCTTTCTATTCATCATCCCAGAGTATCTCAACAATTCATGGTGGTGTTTCTCGTCGTTATTCTCGGATTTGAAAACCAAAGAAGATTTTTCCTCCAAATCTTATCCGTTCTCTCAAAGATTCGTGATTCTAGCTTGATGCCATCCTCTCACAATTGTTTTCGATTGTGAGAATTCTTTTCACCCATCTGGAGCAATTCAGGAGTCTTTTCAGTTTGATTCTCCGGAGCCCTTCATCTCAGAATTATTCATTCCAGCTTTCAGCTATCGTTCTCCAAATCTTACCGATGCATCATTCAAATATTCTCTAATCAGCTCGTGATCTCTTCGTTCTCTTGCATCAAATTCTCTCAAGTATCTTCATTCGTTCTCTAATTCTTCCCGGTGTTTCTTCATCTTTTCTACGTTCATTTTTTAATTCTTACGGTGGGTTGTTCAAGGTTCCCCTTCATACATTATGATATCAATTCATTTGTTCTTTCCAATCTTACAGGTGGATCATTGAAGTCTTTTCTCAAGTTGGCTCTATATCTATCTTAATCCTTTCTACGAGAATAAGTAGTATGCCAAATCTATTGCTTATCATCAATTTAAGTTGATGAAGGGTAAGCATAACATAATTCTTATTCTTGTTTCATCCATGTGTTTAATCTTTTTTCCGGAGATTGTTCATGATGAATAAATTCTCGTTTCAATTGTTTCATCTTTTCTTTTCCCGGAGTTCCAAGATCTCCCAACTATATCACCACGAAGCTCCATCTAAATCATCGCAAGGCTTCACCTTGTATTTTCAACTTCTCTTTATTCTTATCGTCATTTTGTTACCGGAGTTCTTCATGGAGGCTCTACATGATGGTTCATCAAGGATTTAATTCCTTCTCGAAGTGTTCATCGAGATTCTTTTCAGAGGAGCTCAAGTATTCTTCATCTTGCATTCCGAAGTGCAATTCTTTCTATCTTATCTTTTTCAGGTGGTGTTATGTCTTTCTTGAAAATTTCCCTTCATGTTTCATGATTCAAAATTTGTCAGGTATGAGATATTTAAACCCATCATTTTGTTCCTTGGAGTTATCTTGGTATAGATTTCACCTAAAGTCTTCCATTGGGAATGTTGCCATTATGGTGCTTATCAATGATCCAATTTCCGCTTCTCATCTCGATGAAGGACTTTTCATCTCCTTGTTGATATCAATCCAATCTATTGTTTTTGTTAGTGGTAGAATTTCACCTCAAGATTTCGATGTGTTTTCCATAAGCTCACAACAAGCTTACTCTTTTTGTTGTTGGTTTTCCAACAACTCCGTTCGACCCTTCGCCTAAGGATGCCTTTGCAAGCTAATTTGAGGTAGAAGATGTTGTTTTCTCCTCTGTTCTTCTAATTCCTTTCTTACATTTGTTCCGGAGGTAGTGTGTTGTTGTTTTCATCAAGTATCTTCTCATCTTGTCAAGCTCATCCTCAATTCCTTCCATGTACAGTCGGAGTGCTGTCCAAATTATATCAGTCTTATTCCTTCTCCATCTTGTTTTAACCGGAGTGTTGTGGCTATCATTCCTCTTCTAACCAGACTCTCATCCAAGCGCTTTCATTTTACCAAGATCATATTTTTTGCCTTCCATTTCCAATCAGAGTGTTGTCGTAATTGATCCTTATCGTTCCTTGTACATCTCGTTTCAACCGGAGTGCTTGCATGTACTTCTTGTCCATTGCAACCTTTTTTCTTATGTCTTTCAACCTACAAGGTTCTAGTAATGTTCCTTGTTCCTCTTTTCTAACGGAGTGTTTTCAACTTTGTTCATCTTTGTTGTATTCTTTCTTTCAATTTGTTCAACCTCGCAAGGTTCTTTGGTTTCACTCATTTGTCAAAGAAGCAACTTAGTTGTACCTCTTCTCTTCCTCTTTCATTTCTCTCCGGTGCCATCCTAGATCTCGGGACAAGATCCTCTCGTAGTGGTGGAGTGTTGTAACGCCCCAAGACCGGAGCTTCAGACGCCTTCCATGATTTCCGAGTTTCGTCGTGTGAGTTGTTGGTTTCATTGCAATCATCTTTGCATCATGAGCTTTGCATCATGTCATTTAATTTTTAAAACTCAACCAATTAAATTGCATGGATCTTCGGTCCATTTAAACCGAGGGAATTCACATGGTGATTTTCTTTATAACATATCCTCCCAATATTAGGGAGCTATAATAAAATATTCCAATAATTTGGAATTACCTTTAACACACAAGCAACATAAATTCCCAATGCCTTTGTTATCTCATCTCTTTTGGTCTCCATTTAAATTGCTTCCAAATTCAAATAGTCTGAGGGTTATTCAAACTTATTTGAATTTGTATATTATAAATTCTATTTGACCTTTTTTCATTAATTCTCTATATTTTTATGTCTCGAGAAAAATATGTCATGTGTGGGTATTCCACTCCTACCCTTCCGTTCTTTTCTTCTAAGTTTTTTTCGTATTCTATAAAAAAATTATAAAGGAATGAATTTGGAGGGAGGGAGAGAGCAGCACAGCCAGTCCCCCCGCTCCCCTCGTCCCCCAGGCTGGCCCAGTCTTTTCCCTCCTAAGGCCCAAGGCCCATCCAGCGGCAGCGGCAGCGCCAGGCCTAACCCTAACCTTCCCCGCTCGATCCCGTGGCCTCTCCCTCATCTTCACCCCGCCGCCAGGAGCCCCGCGCCCGATTCCCATCGCCCTGTTCTTCCTCGCAGCGCCGCACGCACGCACATCGAGCGCCAGGAGGACCGCGTTCGAACCCCCTCCTCCCTCTCGATCTTCTTCGCCAATGCGCCTCCCTCCTCCCCTCGCGTCCCCGCAGCGGCGCTGCTTCCCTGGAGGCCGCCCCCATCCCTCTTCACCGCCTGCGCCTCCCTCCTCCCGTGTGCCAACCTCTCCTGCGAGGCCGCCCGCCGCAGCGCCGACCTTGCGCCGCCCTTACAGCTGCTGCCGCCGGGCCAAGTCCCTCCATGAACGACAACAACTCCTCCTCGCCTCGTCCACGTCGACGGGAGCCGTGCCATGGACCTAGGCACCCTCGCCGGAGTGAGCTCGTCCCCGCCTTGCCCTGCCTCCGTCGCCGGCCACTTCGTTTCCCTGTTCCACGCGCCCATCCTGGAGTGCCCTGGCCTCGGTTCTGGTGGGTTCCTGTGCGCCCTCTCCCGACCAAGTCCTCGTCGCCAGGTTCATGGTCGCCGCCGCGCCCTGCATCCGCGTCGCTGCCAACACGCGCAGCGGCCCTGAGCTCGTCTTCTGGCATGCTCCGTGCTGCCAGGGCTCTACCTGGTGCTGATTCGTGCTGCTGCTTGACTTGGTTGTGCAACCTTGAGGCCTACTGTCATTGAAACGCTAAGATGCAGCCCCGAGGCCTCCCCGCTCACTGCCAAATACCACCGTGGCACAACTTGCACCCCATGCATCTGTGATCCTCGTTCGCACGCCAAGACCGAACCCATCAAGTACCCTTTGGATGCGTCAAGTGCCACGACATCGCACTAATTTCTTCTTGAAACCACGCGGATTCGCCAAGTACCAGAGCATCCGGAGCCCCTTGGAAACGTCAAGTTCGGCTACCATCGCAAGAGCGAGACCGACAAGTCCGAAGACCCCAAATACCACGACAACCCTGAAGGGATTCAAATCCGTCAAGTTCCTCTACCGATGACTCAAACGGCTACAAAACATGTACCACTACCGTCGAACCGTGAAGACTCCGTGAACGTCAAGTTCCTCGCCGTGACCCGGAACATCTACGGAAACTTGTGCGACTAAGAATGTGAATGAATACCATCACCACGAGAATGACTACTTCCCTCAACGACCCGTGAACGACTACTTCCCTCGACGATCTCGATACGCTTTTAAGGTATAACCCCGAGACAACCGTCCGAGAACGAATGCTTGTGTTGTATGAGATGCAACCTTTGTCTGCACCGTGTCCGGAGTGTCTCTCGCTTCCATGCTATTTGACTCGTGGGAACCCGGTAACCGGGATCACCCCTCTATCTCTAGCATGTCTCGCACACTCGCTTCTTTTGCATCGATATCTCAATGAGTTGTCGGAACCGATATGTTGTCGTGGCATCATTTTTCGGATTCGTTGCCATGGCACCCCTTTTGTTTACGCCACGATGACAAATGCTTCATGTTTTATACATGTCAACATTTTCATAAAACTGCATAAAACTTGCACATGTCATTCACATCATGATAATAACATTTAAATGTTTGAAATTGTTGTTGCACCAAATTGATAAATGCATATGGGGATTTACCGGAATTATTGTTTGTTATTTCCGGCATCATTTAAACTTGCCTAAATGTTTAGTTTACTTATGCTCCACCTCTTGCCATGCTTAACAACATTTAATATTGTTGGGTACATAAACAGGAGAGAACTAAATAAGCCATGTGGTGTTTCGTCAATATGCAACTCGTTGCATATTGAGCTCCACTTAACTTGTAGTTTTGCTTGTGCACTTTGCCATGCCATGAATCATTAAACCGGACATGCATCATACTTGATTGTGCATCATGCCATGTTTATGTGATGGTTGTTTACCATGTTGTTTGCTTCTTTCCGGTGTTGCTTCTTCGGGTTGGTTCCGATAATGTCGCTTTGTGAGGATTCATTCGACTACGTCTGTTTGTCTTCTTCATGAGGGAGTCCTGGATTAGGGGGTCTCCGGACAGCCGGGCTATATCCTTTGGCCAGACTGTTGGACTATGAAGATACTAGATTGAAGACTTCGCCCCGTGTCCGGATGTGACTCTACTTGGCATGGAAGGCAAGCTAGGCAATACAGATATGTATATCTCCTCCTTTGTAACCGACCTTGTGTAACCCTAGCCCCCTCCGGTGCCTATATAAACTGGAGGGTTTTAGTCCGTAGGACAACATACAATCATACCATAGGCTAGCTTTTAGGGTTTAGCCTCTCTGATCTCGTGGTAGATCGACTCTTGTAATACTCATATCATCAGGAACAATCAAGCAGGACGTAGGGTATTACCTCCATCAAGAGGGCCCGAACCTGGGTAAACATCGTGTCCCCTGCCTCCTATTACCATCCTCCTTAGACGCACAGTTCGTGACCCCCTACCCGAGATCCGCCGGTTTTGATACCAACATTGGTGCTTTCATTGAGAGTTCCTCTGTGTCGTCATCATAAGGCTTGATGGCTCCTTCGATCATCGCTAGCAATGCGGTCCAGGGTGAGGCTTTCCTCCCTAGACAAATCTTCGTATTCGACGGCTTTGCACTATGGGGCCAATTCACTTGGCCATCTGGAGCAGATCGAAAGCTATGCCCCTAGCCATCAGGTCACATTTGGAAACTTGAACTACACAGCCGACATCCGCTGAGACTTGATCTTCGATCGATTCAAGCCCATGCCAGACGCGCCGCACAGTCGCGACGAGCAAGACGTAAATTTGTCGTCGAACAGTGTTCGGGAGATCGCATCCGCAGCTACTCCGGCCTTTTACCCGGAACAAATCGCGCCATCCGAAAGCGGAGGGATGGACCCCACCATGGAGGCCGCACTCTCAGTGGCGATAGAACCAGATACTGACTTCACCCCTTATGAGAGCCGTGTCACCGAACCACTGGATTTATCCCCTGCCACGGACTCCGAGCCACCTACATCCATGCCTGTCGAATCCGACAGGGCACCAACAATGGAGTTCACCTCCGCGGATATCTTTCAGCACTCACCTTTCAGAGATGTGCTAAATTCATTAAGGTCTCTCTCCCTGTCAGGAGAACCTTGACGAACTATGTTCGGCTAGAATGGGATGTGGACGATTAACTTTGGAGTTCTGTCCGAATGGGCTCCCGGAGAAGAAGGAATTCCTTATTGATATGAGTAGTCTATCATCTCTAATAAGCCAGGCTGTCACATACACCCCCACTCAGAGGAACCGACGTCCTCGTCGGGCCACAGGAACGTTCCCTCTTGGCACAAACGTCTGTGCATCCAGTCTGGTACATGTGCCATGTCGTGTGCCACAACGGGTCACAAACGTCATGAACAACATGACCATGCACCTGTCCGCAGCCATCCGTGTAACCGCGAGGGTCGGCTCTGATACCAACTTGTAACGCCCCGGACACACCCGCCGGTGGTCGTTACTCCTGGCGGGATCTAGAATGGCCCCACAGATCAATACTAGTCTTTTCTACGCACTTTGTCCTCACTCATGCGCACCCGGGAGCAACTTCCTGGTCGGTCACCCATCCTGACACTACTCCAAGCTGAGCACGCTTAACTTTGGAGTTCTGTCCGAATGGGCTCCCGGAAAAGAAGGAATTCCTTATTGATATGAGTAGTTTATCATCCCTAATAAGCCAGGCTGTCACAATTGTGCATCATGCCATGTTTATGTGATGGTTGTTTACCATGTTATTTGCTTCTTTCCGGTGTTGCTTCTTCGGGTTGGTTCCGATAACGTCGCGTTTGTGAGGATTCATTCGACTATGTCCGTTTGTCTTCTTCATGGACTCGTTCTTCTTCCTTGCGGGATCTCAGGCAAGATGACCATACCCTCAAAATCACTTCTATCTTTGCTTGCTAGTTGCTCACTCTATTGCTATGTTGCGATACCTACCACTTGCTATATCATGCCTCCCATATTGCCATGTCAAGCCTCTAACCCACCTTACCTAGCAAACCGTTGTTTGACTATGTTACCACTTTGCTTAGCCCCTCTTATAGCGTTGCTAGTTGCAAGTGAAGATGGAGTTTGTTCCATGTTGGAACATGGATATTGTTGGGATATCACAATATATCTTATTGAATTAATGCATCTATATACTTGGTAAAGGGTGGAAGGCTTGGCCTTATGCCTGGTGTTTTGTTCCACTCTTGCCGCCCTAGTTTCCGTCATACCAGTGTTATGTTCCTTGATTTTGTGTTCCTTACACGGTTGGGTGTTATGGGGACCCCTTGACAGTTCGCTTTGAATAAAACTCCTATAGCAAGGCCCAACCTTGGTCTTACCATTTGCCTCACCACCACCTACTTTTCCCTTGGGAGTCGCGCTTCCGAGGGTCATCTTTATTTAGCCCCCTGGGCCAGTGCTTGTCTAAGTGTTGGTCCGAACCGATTAGACTGCGGGGCCACCTCGGGGAAACTTGATATTTGGTTTTACTCATAGGATGTCTCATCCGGTGTTGCCCTGAGAACGAGATACGTGCGACTCCTATCGGGATTGTCAGCACATCAGGTGGCTTTGCTTGTCTTGTTTTACCATTGTTGAAATGTCTTGTAACCGGGATTCCGAGTCTGATCGGGTCTTCCTGGGAGAAGGAATACCCTTCGTTGACCGTGAAAGCTTGTGATGGGCTATGTTGGGACACCCCTACAGGGTTCGAACTTTCGAAAGCCGTGCCCGCGGTTATGGGCAGATGGGAATTTGTTAATATTCGGTTGTAGAGAACTTGACACTTAACTTAATTAAAATGAATCAATCACGTGTGTAGCCGTGATGGTCTCTTTCCGGCAGAGTCCGGGAAGTGAACACGGTTTTGGTGTTATGCTTGAACGTAAGTAGTCTCAGGATCACTTCTTGATCACTTATAGCTTCTCGACCGTGCTTTGCTTCTCTTCTCGCTCTCATTTGCGTAAGTTAGCCACCATATATGCTAATGTTTGCTGCAGCTCCACCTCACTACCCTTTCCTACCCATAAGCTTGAATAGTCTTGATCTCGCGGGTGTGAGATTGCTGAGTCCTCATGGCTCACAGATACTTCCAAACAGTTGTAGGTGCCGATGATACCAGTGCAGGTGACGCAACTGAGCTCAAGAGGGAGCTAGATGAAGATCGTGTTCGTTATGTTGTTTCGTTTCTAGTTGATCAGTAGTGGAGCCCACTTGGGACGATCGGGGATCTAGCATTTGGGGTTGTCTTCTTTTATTTTGGTTCCGTAGTCGGACCTTGATTGTATTCTGGATGTCGTATGTTTAACTTGTATTGTGTGAAGTGGCGGTTGTAAGCCAACTCTTTATCCCTTTCTTATTCAGTACATGGGATTGTGTGAAGATTACCCCTCTTGCGACAAACCTACCATGCGGCTATGCCTCTAAGTCGTGCCCCGAAACGTGGGAGATATAGCCGCATTGTGGGTGTTACATCTTCGAAGACACCAGGTTCTTGGGGTAGACGCCTTGACGCCCTCTTGGTGATCTCATCAGCCTCCTTGTTGCTGCCGTGTGGCACATGCTGTAGATCCGGGCCCAAAAATTGCTTCTTCATCCTGCGCACCTTCGCGAGGTACACTTCCATATGCTCGTCCCTTGGTTCATACACCTTGTTGGAGAAGTTGACGAGGAGCTGCGAGTCACCCTTGATGGTGAGATGCCTCACCCCAAGGCGGCGGCGGCCTTGAGGCCGGCGATCAACCCCTCATATTTCGTGATGTTGTTGGAGACCTTCATGGATCGGAGGTAGTGATTGCTCTGACACGAACGCGACCTCTCATGGCGCAGGCATTGAACCGACGCGCCGGCCAAGAGGGCCCCCCTCGCTGCAGGACAGGATGAGCATGCCTCCTCGCCGCATGAAACGGGCTTCAGACTGCCCTGCCTACCTCCATTGAATCCCCGCGTGTGCCGGCGACACGTCCTTCCGCGAGCCGGCCGGCATTTTAGAACACAATGTCGACTGGCTCCTATTGTCAGCCCGCTATTTAAACGAGGCCAGATGCCTGGCAAGAACTCCACCACACTGCCCCTCCCCATATCCTCCTTGCACCATTTTCTCCATACTCTCCATAGGATCCGGTGAGGAAGAAGACGAGTTCTCTGGCATAAAAGCCGGCTGGGTGCCCCGATGAGCCAGGCAACTCGCTGCCCACCTCCCTCCCCGCCCCAGGCCGTCAGTACCATGGGCGAGGCTATAGGCAGGCAAGCGGAGGAGCAAGCCGCCACTCCAAGCTGGCCCCTATTGTATCAACTTGATGCTCCAAGCCTGCTCGTAGAGGAGTGGCCAGTTGCTACACGCCCGCACATGAGGAACCACAGCTTCCAGTGCACCGTGGTTGGCCGAGCCATCTGACACAAACGTTGGCGGAACCACGACATGCTGGCGAAGGTGGCCAACACATCTGCGGCCACCATCGACACCGAGGAAGAGTAGACCACGGGAGCCGCCGCCACTCTGAACCCACGAATGCTACGACCACCGCATCACCGGTAGACACCTGGTGTGTTGCCCGGTTTGGCTCAAAACATCCTAGACCCCAGCCATATCCGGCATTAGAAATTATACATGCTTCCAGAAGTTATTTGCGTTTAGTAAAAAAATGTCCAAAATATAATTAATTATGTATGGTCTTGAATTGTTGTGCTCGCACTGGTAGTAGGAACTAGATGTTTTTCTTTAGTTATAACTCTCCTCACATTTTTGTCTTTGAAGTGGATCATGGTTGTGGACATTAACTATGAATGTGCAGATATCTGTGAACATGAGTTTGATGTGGAAGTTGAACTTGGAATGTTGGGCTTGCGTGTGAACTATACCATGTCCAATGCTTCATCTGTTATTGTTTGGAAAGTAATTGTTGTTATTCCATGACCCGAAAAAAAACTTATTTTGTGCCACATCAGTAGATGCACGGACATCACAACAGGCAAGCTGACTGGATAAACATTTGAACCTAGCTATTATGAAGGAAATTTTGTATTGAAAATAGTTTTAGATAGCAGGAGACGCCTAGCCTACTTTGCCTCTTCTAGCTTCTTTCTGGATTCTTCGATCTCTTCTTGGCTTGGGTGCAGAGCGCATCTAATTGCTCTTTCACTTCTTCAGGAACTCAGCTACATTCCCAAGGGCTGCTGCATGCTTTCTTTTAGCATTTACTAGAGCCACGAGAACATGAGCAGTTGACGACTCCACCTGGCTTGTGTGTAATCCAGCATCATCTGGGAATTTGCACCTTGTGTCTAATCCAACATCATTAAGGAGCGGGCACCTTGTGTGTAATCCAGCCTCATTTTGGAAACATGATGTCGAGGTTGACCATACTTCCCTCCTCGCAGAAACTGCATCCTGACATGAAGTTACTTCTTTTTTGATCAATAGTCAGAGCAACCCTGATCCATTTAGTAGAAGCCAGATAAACATGACTCGGAGAAGTGAATTCAAAAGGAGAAATATAAAAAAAGACTCCAAGGTGCGAACACCCACTTCCTACATCAAGCTAAAAACGAAAGCATTAGGACGATTAAGACTCTTCTTATTACACATCAAAGAACACGAGGCTAAGAGAAATAGGAACTACAACATATACACATCAAAGAACATGAGGCTAAATGAAAGTAATTCAAAGGGTGTTACTTACCAAAGCTCGTTTTACAAGTTTGGTGCAGCTCCTATTTAACTTGCCATGTTCCTTGAAGATGTCCCCAATATCCCGTGTTTGGTCTTCATTGCTCCTCTGCATGTTCGCTCTCGTAGTTTTAAAATCTCAACATGGCAAGACAAATATAGTAATACTCATGCATCTTGTGGGCAACATTAAAGCACTCATCTGCATGTTAGAGCATCTCCAATAGAAGCGCAACGCACGGAGCGTTAAAAAAGCCTTTACAACACCGGAATAGCCAGTTTTTGCGGGCCTTGGAGTACTGGCTCCAGCGACCGCTGCAAAAAATTGCGTGCGCGCCGCCGCTCCAGCAAACACGCTATATATTTTCTCCTTTCTACTATGACTTGATACACATTCGACTCTGAGTCGATACTGGCATAGATAGATAAAAAATAGATAGTTCATCTACTCCTCGTCGTCCAACTCCACCTCGGTGATGTCCTCCTCCGACGTCTCAATGTAGGTGCCAAGATACCGATCGTCATCGGAGTCCTAGGGCGATGCTGCTCCTAGCTTGATGTTGAATTAAGAGGCCACCTTCCGCGTATGCCTGTCCTTGCGATAGGCGGCTCGCTTGGCCCTCCTTTGCGCGTAGAACTCACACTCATTGATGATGCCTTGCGGGAAGCGTTGGTGCCACAATGCCAAGGCATCCTCATCCATCTCGGCGATGCTTTGATGGTGCTCTCTCCTCCGGTTGTCGCGACAATCCTCGTCGGTAATAAGCCACGGGGGAGGTGCGAGCTCCTACGCCTGCTCCCGCGTAGGCACATTGGGGAAGTTCATGTCCCTACGAGGCCGCCGGAGGTGACACGCCACTGCGTTGTACGTGCTTGCAGCCTCGTGGCTGGTGTCGAAAGTGCAGAGGCCGAGGTGCATCTCGCGGAACCGGGTCTCGGCGGAGAAGCCGCAGGAGGGACGCGCGTGGACACCATGGTAGCCCCAATTTTCCTGGCGGTGCGGTAGCATGGTGACGCGGCGGAGGCAAGGCGAGAAATAGCGGGGAGAGAGTGGTGAAGAGGCATAGGGCGGTAGGACGACGTTGGATTTATTAAAGCGCGCTGAACGCCGCGCGCCAAAACTAGCGCGCGCCCGACCGCTTTTTCCCGTGCGCGCGCGATCCTTTCCTGACATCCCTGCTATCTCTACTCTCTTCTCTACTCTTATATATATATATATGATATTATATTATATATTTATTTTATATTTATATTTATCTCTACTTTTTTCATATAAAAAATAGAGTTGGTGATGATGGTGTGCCTGCCATCCTGCAATATAGGCCGTCTGATTTATATCTGACAGATAGGAAGGAAACTATGACAATTTTGCAAAAAGATACCCACACCCCTCTCCACATTTGCAAATAAGGCCTTCCCTCGTTCATCCTTTTCTCCCAGAAGATAAACTACTCATACAAATGCACCTTGATGTTCCATGCAATGCATGGGCATCTTGTTAGTTGTAAAAAACTTTCCATCATTTGCCACACTACTGGTTGCAGATGAAGAACCTACCCAAGCACAACGCAATACAGGAGTGACACACATTTACAAGGTGATATTATGTTGTAAGCTATAAGAATTTACTTTTATCAGAACAATAGCAACCAGGAAATTTGAAGGGTAGGTATGAACAAAATTGGAACTGCACATGTACTGCTAAGAGATTCAATATACACATTACCAATCGAGGAGGAGTACGATGGTCGCGGCGGCCTATGTGCATCATGGTCGGAAATGGGAGTTAGTTCATTGTCCACGACGTTGGTGCTTTTGTGTATTGCGTCGGCTTTCGGGAAGCAGATCTGAGACCATGGAAGATGGTGCCGGGGAAGAGGCTCTGTATACGACGATGATGGTGGACCGGATCTAGTGCGGCGTACGACATCGTCGATGAGGCAGATGCGCTGCGGTGGACGAGTGCGCTGATGTAGAAGGGGATGAGCACGAAGGCTGCAGTGCGGTGGAGAACTCTATTTTGTGGTGGGGATAGAAAATGGGGAGTATTCAGGTGTACTACTCTGGGCGCCGTGGTGGGGTTGGCTAGGTAGGGTGAACCCGAAGTTACCAAAACAACCCCCTACCCACCAGCAACCGTTGGCCTATTCCAAAGGGTATGATGGTAACTTCACACTGCTCGAATCAGGGTCGCGGGAGATTTTCCCGCCGACCTCAAAATTTTGTAACACCGAACGCCCCATTTGGCGTGTTGGGTGATTGGGCTAAGCAACTAGCGAGTAGTACTAGTAACCACCAGTACTCCCTCCGTTTTTATTAACTCTGCATATTAGGTTTGACCGAAATCAAACTTCCTAAGGTTTGACCAAGTTTATAGAAAAATATAAACATTTACCATAACAAATATGCATGATGTGAAAGTTCATTCAATAATGAATCTAATGGTATTTATTTATTATTGTATATGTTAATATTTTTTGTTATAAACTTTGTGAGAATTTACAAAACTTGACTTTGACCAATGCTAATACGCAGACTTCAATAAAAATAGAGGGAGTACACATTTGTTTTCTTAGTTTGTAGTGGAATTAATCATTTGTTGTAATCATGAAATAAATATATTAAGCTATTGAATTCGAATGTGATGGTTTATAAAATTCAATAGTTAGAATCATTGTTGAATTCCAAGATGTATACGAGGTCTATAGTACTTCACAATATGCTCAAACTCACATAATCCCAGTCAAATGAAAATCTAAATGCATTTCATAGTTATTAATTTGTAGGATGCAACAAAACCAACCATAACTCTACATGATCCATTATAAAGCAACATTTTGAACACATCCCAATGTGTGAATGGAACATGTAGAGAGAGCTTGCGAAGATGGAGCAAATAGGGCAGGAAAGATTGTATGTATGTGGGCGAGAGAGTAGGAGACAAACCTAACGAGAGAGAGAGAGAATTTAGGCCTGTGAGAAAGATGGAGACATGTAATATACGTGAGATGCGCGTGCATCCAGATTTTGTACATGTGGAAGGAGAAGAGACAACGGGTTTGATGAGAGAGATGGAAAAATGTGGATGAGAGGGGAAGGATCTCGTGGGTTGAGGGATTGATAATTTTGTGTGGGAGGAGAGGGGGGGAGGAGTCAGTCAGCCGTTGTCACATCATCCTGCTTCCAAATGGCCCCACATTCTCTAGTGCAGTGTGGTCGCCGTGTTCGATCTCCTCGATGCCCTCTTTGAATATTGAGATGGTGTGCATGCTTGGGTGCAGAGAAGCACAAGCGAGAATGGTCGCCGTATAACCTTGGATTGGGATGAATTGTGTGCTCGGGGGAGGGGGGAGTGTGTGTGCAGTGTGTGTATGTGTGTGTTTGTTTGTGTGTGTGTCAGATATTGAGAGAAATCAAACCTATGGAGAGAATATGTGTGTATGTGATGGAAAGCTACATGCTAAATAGGGTTTTCACGAAGAGATTGTGCATGCGAGATAGAGAGCGATGGGCGGGCCTTGAGGCGGGCAGTGGCCGGGTGAGGGTGTCAAAATGTGTGCGTTGATGCATGTGTTACATGCGATCGTGCGAGGGATGGACCAATCGAGATAGATGTTTGTTGTGTTATGGATGCTCTTCTCTCTCTCTCTCTATCTCTCGCACAAGCACAAGTAAAAATAGAAGACTGTTCTCTCATGTATACACAACATATCGACATCTCTCTATGTCTCACTCATGCATGATCATTTGCACATTCACACCTCTCTATGTCTCTATCACATGCACACCGTCTCCACATTGCCCTTCCACCAAAACACACATATGGACACATACACACGTTCTCTCTCGGTCACACACAGAATCAATATTAAAAAAATGTCTAGGGCGCACCTAAAACGTCCAAATCCAAATATGCATGAACTGAAGCTAAATTCAAATATATGGAAATATTGTAGCGTGAAGAACTTTTCCAGGAAAAAAAGTAGAGTAATATTCAGGGATTTTTTTCACACACACAAAAAGGTTCGGTCGATGTCCTTCAAACGCGACATAGTGACGCACCGTTCGATCGACCACGCGGCCGCGGTGCACGCGCTTGCACATGATTGTGTATCGATGCTGTGCTAACTAATGTGGTAGTATAAGCGCTTCCTAAGTCTAATGTTTACGTGTACTAGTACGGTGTTCTTTTAAGTTTGACCAACCCTATATAAAACTAAAATAAGCTCCCATATGCGCACTCATCAGCATGCCGCCGTCGCCGTTGCACATGCCGGCGCCCGCCTTCTCCGGCCGACCATTTCTCGCCCATCACCGCCGTGTCCCCGCCATCCCTATGCCATGATGCCGAAGGCTCGCCCGCTCACATCGTCTGCAATCCCTCCTCACGATGCCGCCGTGCTTCCAAGCACGCGAGCAGGTGGAGCCGCGTCTATGCCCGTACCGTACGAAGAGGGGGACGAGTGCATGCTCTATCATGCCGGTGAGGAGGAGCTAGCGTGTCATTGTCGTCTCCGCCCGCGCGGAGGAGGCGCGCATGGTGCCTGTCGCGGCGGAAGCCGGTCACGCCCACACCGAGCCCGCAAACCGGGGGCAGACGTGGAATCTACCTTCAAGACCTAGAATGCCACATGGATCCGGCAATCTGAAGGAACAATTTGGGTCAATCCACTCTTGTGAGCCGTTGGATGCAACATGGATGTCCAGAAGAGCTTCTTCAACCTCCGAAATTGATGTAATGTTCATCTTATGTCTCAGGCATTGAGCCGCTAGCCCGCCACACGCCTAACCACCCGCCGCCGCCGCCCCGCCCTCCCCTGAACTGCCTGCCACCGCTATGCTCCCCCCACCCTCGCCATGCGTTTAACCCCAGGCATGATCCATTTTTTCCGGTGAACTGCATTCCACACCCAACACTCATAAGATAGATCATGGGAACCCTGCCACCCTAATATAGATACTGTGGTAGCTTCTCTACCGTCTTCTTCCTTCTCTCCGTCGAACTTCTTTCGCAAATCGACTGACCCAAATTATACTACTAGTACATATTAAGTACTGTAGGAACACGAAGATACGAGTAGTAGTACCAACTACAAGAAGAACAGTAGTAAGGCATACTAGTACTATTGTATGTACTTAAGAGTTCAAATAACGAGAAAGAACATAACATAGTTCTGCTGGGGGCTCAGCACAACACACCCCTAAAATAAAACTAAGCAACTAGTCCGCTTGACACTGCAGTAGAACCAGCATGAGCAAGAACACTGCCACCTTACTCGGAGCGAGTCCACGTCCTCAACTTCGTCCTCATCCCTCTTCCTCTTCGCCAACACTTAATTGCTTGAACTGGACACTGGGCTCTGCTTCTTCATACAACCCTTGTAGATATTTAAACAAAGGTAGGAATCCGTTGTTGCGTACAAGATGTGATCTTCATCTATTGTCTTCGACTCCCATGCATGATGAAACTCCCGGTGAGGTTTCTTCAGTTAAGCATACGAAGGATCAATCATGGCTGCTGCCAGGGTCAGCATTGAAGGCTGAGAGGAGGACACCAGGATTTCCTTCTAGAGATCGAAGGGCTGGCCTCCAATGAGGCCTATCCGACCCAGGACTCTCATGTCATTCATAAAGTGTATAGTAACGAATTTCAATCTTTTGTCCTTGAGGAAGAACTAAAAATCCTGGCACCTAACGTTGGCATGGCATATGTGGTAGACCAAGCACACGTTATGTGTGCAAACCTGGATCACGACTGGCTTCTTCATCTCTGCCACCTTTAGAAGCTTCTCCCTTTCCAGGATTGTGGTGTATTCAACATCTAACCCAGCGACCCACTCATCCTTTGAACTTTTGAACATGTGTTGGAAGCGACCAAGGCATGCTTCCACCACCGCAGATTTACGTGTGTAGATGATGATGAACTCATCACCGGTGATGGTTCTAACCTTGTACTCACTGCCGATCATGGAGATTTGGGAGGCCATGGATTTTGGAGGCGGGTTAGGAGAAGTGGAACTGGTGTAATGTGAAAGGACGAGATGACTGGGAGCGAACTATTGTAAGGTAGAAGACGGGGACGAGTAGGGTGTGCGAACGACGTGGGGTGGTGGCTTGCCTGGTCGATAAATGGCTGCATGCCCCCTAAGAGTTCTCGAGTACTATGTAGGACCCACTAGATGACATGTCTACAAGACCCATATCGTATGCCTGATGGTATAGCTTTTGCGTGTTCGCACACCATGCCGGTGCGTGCATGTAACTTCACTTAATTCTGTAACCGTTGCGCCCTCCCATGACCTTAGCCTCCCTCGTGCGGTCGCGCCCTTTGAGACTTTGGATGGCTATAAATGAGCATTTTTTTGCCTACTCTGTATGCATGACACCCCCTCTGGTCCTTTTTACTCTGCGTAAGATTTGTGTCAAGTCAAAGTTTGCAAAGTTTGACCAAATTTATACTAAAAATATCAATATCTACAATACCAAATATATATTTTATGAAACTACATTTCATAATGAGTACAAAAATATTGATTTGACATTGTGAATGTTGATACATTTTTCTATAAGTTTTGTCAAAGTAGAGGTACATTGACTTCAAACAAAACTTATATGCACGATGCAGACTAGCTCCTCCGTCCAAGTGCGTGCCATGTCCTATCTAGTCAACACAACAAGGTTAGCTATTAGAGCACTACACTACCTCCCTTCTAGTTTAAAGGGATCGATTCAAAAATTTCACCTACTCTTACCAAGATAGAGGCGGTGGAATAGTTTTGGTAGTCTGCAAAAGTAGTCAATTAATGCTCTCATTCTTCACAAAAAATGTGTTTACCAATGCATTATCACATTGCATGCATGCATGAACACTAGTAAACGACAAAGATTTTTACATGCATTAGTCAATATTCTCTTTAGGCTACTGAAAGTGCAACTATCCCTAGGTGGTTTTGGTAATTCCTAACAACATATAGCTCATTGAACTAATGCTCTTTCAAGATGATCATTTCAGAAAGTTCAATGATTGGCATGGCATGGACTAGGAATGTGGACCCCTCAAAATGCTAAGGACACATATTGGCTCAAGCTCAAGACTCTACATTTTATTTTAGTGAGCCAAGATCACATTGAGTCCATAGGAAAAGCCAATACTATTAAAAGGAGATGAGGTGTTGCTTAATGGCTTGCTTGCTCAAAATGCTTAGTGATATGCTCCAAAAGCCCTCAACCACTTTCTCATATCCATATATGTCCCAAACCAAAAGTCAAACTCGGCCCCATCGATTTGATTTGTCCAGCGCCACCGAGTTCATTTGACATAGCCACTGTCACAAACCCTAATCAGTTCAGTCTCACCGATAGGGATCTCGGTCTCACCGAGATGGGATTGCAAACTCTCTGTTTCCCTTCGTAACATTTCGGTCTCACCGAGATGAGCGATTTGTCCCACCAAGTTTGCAATGCAAACTCTCTGTTTCCCTTTCGTAACGTTTCGGCCTCACCGAAATGAGCGATTCGGTCCCTAAGGGTTTGCCTGACCAACTCTCTATTTGCCTATTACAGAAATCGGTCTCACTGAGTTAATCTGATCGGTCTCATCGAGATTACGTTATGCCCTAACCCTAACAAAATCGATCCCACTGAGTTGACATGTTGGTCCCACCGAAAATCCTAACGTTCACATTTTTAACTGAATTGGTCCGACCAAGTTTCATGATTCGGTCCCACCGAGTTTGGTAAATTGTGTGTAACAGTTAGATTTTGTGTGGAGGCTATATATACCCCTCCACCCACTCTTCATTCGTGGATAGATCCATTAGAACGTGCCTACACTTCTACCATACATTTTTTGAGAGAGAACCACCTACTCATCTGTTGAGACCAAGATATTCCATTCCAACCACAAGAATCTTGATCTCTAGCCTTCCCCGAGTTACTTTCCACTCAAATCATCTTTCCACCAAATCCAAATCTGTGAGAGAGAGTTGAGTGTTGGGGAGACTATCATTGAAGCACAAGAGCAAAGAGTTCATCATCAACACACCATCTATTACCTTTTGGAGAGTGGTGTCTCCTAGATTGGTTAGGTGTCACTTGGGAGCCTCCGACAAGATTGTGGAGTTGAACCAAGGAGTTTGTATGGGCAAGGAGATCGCCTACTTCGTGAAGATCTACCCTAGTGAGGCAAGTCCTTCGTGGGCGATGGCCATGGTGGGATAGACAAGGTTGCTTCTTCATGGACCCTTCGTGGGTGGAGCCCTCCGTGGACTCATGCAACCGTTACCCTTTGTGGGTTGAAGTCTCCATCAACGTGGATCTACGATAGCACCACCTATCGGAACCACGCTAAAAATTTCCGTGTCTACATTGCGTTGCTCCCTCCAAACTCCTCCCCATTACCTTCATATGTAATGATTTACATTCCACTGCTATACTCTTAGATTTGCATGTGTAGGTTGATTGCTTGACTTGTGCTAAGTTGCTAAAATCTGCCAAGACTTAAAATTGGGAAAGGCTAGATTTTTATTTGGTCAAGTATTCTAATCACCCCCTCTAGACATACTTTTGATCCGACAAGTGGTATCAGAGCTTTGGTCTTGATTTGCCTTGATTTCCATTGCTTTGGTGATCATAGCCTTGGTTTCACAACTTAGGAGAGTATGGCGTCTAGCGAGGGAAATTACCACTGTAGAGATCCTTACTTTGATGGTACTAATTTTGCTAATTGGACGCATAAGATGAAAATGCATATTCTTGGACATAACCCCGCCGTTTGGGCTATTGTGTGTATTGGCTTGCAAGGTGAATTCTTTGATGGGAGAGAACCGAACCGTGAAGCTAGCACGGAAGAGTTGAAGATGCTGCAATACAATTCTCAAGCTTGCAATCTCCTCTTCAATGGACTGTGCCCCGAAGAATTCAACAAAATCACCCGTCTTGAGAATGCAAAGGAAATTTGGGATACTTTGATTGATATGCATGAAGGTACTGACTCCGTCAAGGAATCCAAATTGGACATGCTTCAAAGTCAACTTGACAATTTCAAAATGAAGGATGGTGAAGGTGTCCCTGAAATGTACTCTATGATTGCTCTCATCACAAATGTGATTGCCGGCTTAGGAAGTGAAGAGATGACCGATAGATTCATCATCAAGAAGATCCTAAGAGCCTTGGATGGAAAATATGATACCATGTGCACATTGATCCAAATGATGCCCAATTACAAAGATCTCAAGCCAACAGAAGTGATTGGAAGAATTGTTGCTCATGAGATGTCACTCAAGGATAAAGAAGAGCTTCACAACAAGTCTAGTGGTGCTTACAAAGCCTCATGTGATGCTCCTACATCATCAAGTGAGAAAAAATCCTTCAATGAAGGATTGAGCCTAATGGTGAAGAATTTCAACAATTTCTATAAGAGTAGAAGCAAAGAAAGAAGTTCCAAGTCAAGGTTCTACAATGACAAAAGATCTTCGAGTCGTGAGCGTAATTGCTACAATTGTGGAAGACCCAGACACTACTCAAATGAATGTACGCCCCCCTACAAAAGAAGAGAAGATTCACCCAAAAGGAGAAGTAGAAGAGAAGAATCGCCTCCAAGAGAGAGAAGGAGTAGAGATGATCGTTATGAACAAAGAATCTCTCAGAAAAGCAAGGATTCGGAAAGGAAGGACAAGTCATCAAGGAGCTACATAGAATGAAGATATCAAGCTCATGTTGGTGAATGGGTATCCGGTTCCTACTCCGACAATCACTCCTAGAGAAGTTATCACTCCGACTCCGAATATACTCAAGATGAAGGTGTTGCCGGTCTAGCACTTGTGTCAACCAACTCCTATGACATATTTGACTCACCAAATGAAGGAATTGGAAGATGCTTCATGGCTAAAGGCCCAAAGGTATCACACCCCGAGTACGTTGATTTCAATAGTCATGAAGATGACTTGCTAGGTGATGATGATTTACTTGTTGACAATTCTAGTGATGAAAACTATGATGAAATTTCTATTAATCATGCTAATCAAGATAAAACGAATGATGATGATAAGAAGGAGATTGAGCGTCTAACTAAAGAACTAAACACTCTTAAGTTGGCTCATGAAACTACCTAGGAAGATCATCGAGAGCTTTTAAAGACTCATGAGAAGCTATGCTTTGAAAAACTCAACCTTGAGCAAGAGCATGGGTTCTTAAAAGCAATCAATGATGATCTTCGCAAGAAAAGTTCTTCTTACATTGCCAAGCGTTTACTCTTGTCTACTTACATGCCACAAGTAAAATCTAGCAACACGAGTAAGAAAGATTCTTCGTCTAGTAGTAATAATGATCATGTTAAATCCAATGTTGTTGCTTATAGTAGTTCTCTTGATTCCACTAATGATTCTCCTAGACTAGTTAAACTTGAGAAAGAAAATAGCTTATTGAAGGGAATTATAGAGAAAGGTGTTTACAAGATCCTTGCCTGAAGTAAGCAATTTGAGGAAATTGCACGCAAGCAAGGAAGACACCGGAAGAATCAAGGTGTTGGTTTTGAATGAAAGTTCAATGCCAATGGAGTTGAGTGGGAAGAAGATCAATACCCCAAGACGAAGTTTGTTCCTCAACAAGAGAAGTATGATCCTACTTCTTTCAAGGGGACACAAGCTCAAGATGATCTTCCACCACAAGACCACAAGCAAAAAGGCAAGGAGAAGATCCCAAGGCCTTGGTCAAGTGGGTTCCCAAGACAACATCAAGTTCTACTTCATCAAGTATGACTACAACTCTAGGGATTCCCATCAAGATGATGTACATCCCAAAAAACAAAAACTAGAGAGTTCTTGATGGTGACTCCGCCAACATATTTCACTCATATCATCTTGGCGAGGACAAGTGCAAACAACCTCCACATCTTGCACTAGTTCAAGGAGTCACAAACCCTATTGTTGGCAAGACAAGGAACAAGGTAACCTAATGCTTTCATGGACATCATCTTGTGTGGACTTCATTCTATATCCATGGATATCTTTGTTTGTTCCTTGTGGGACTAACCCATGTAGGTATTGAAAGTGCAACTCACTCAAATGGATTGCTCGGAATGATCCACATCAATAATGAGCATCCACATCTTCAACATCTACATGAAGTCATCATCGACAAAACCCAAGGTTAGTTCATCCCTCTTAGGGGGGATATCACATCTAGGGGGAGCTTTACTCTAAGATTTGAGATAAAGCAACTCTAATGGTGTGAACACAACAATGCTTTATGTAAAAGTGGTAACCCCACTTGTGCTTAAACGATGAGTATGACCTACGATAAAATGTTCTCATCTGACTCCTCAGTCAATATACTCATATATAGATGACCTAGTCATCACAGATTGCTTGATAGATGCTAGAGCGTTTGTGCATGCTTTGCCACATATTTCATTTGCCATTTTATTGTGTGAGCATGTTGGTCACATATTTTACACATGCAAGGACATCCATTTGTTGCTTTAATTGTTTGGATCTTTTTCTTCTGCCAAATGGATGGATAAGAATGCCTAATAACTTCCTCTAGCTATCTTTGCTTTTCTCGTCTCAAACTCTATTCATGCTACATCACAAAGTTTGATGAAGTCAGATTCGAACACTCTGTGTGAGGAGCACTCGAGTCCCCGATTCGTCATAGGCTTAAACTTCCAAAACCTCTCTCTGCATTTTGGTCTGACCGATTCACCCTTTTCTGCCTGACCGAGTTCACTGAGTTGATCTAGGTTTTCAATCTCGGTGCAACTGATTAGAACATTTCGGTCACACCGAGTTGCAGCAACCGCTTGCAATTCTGCATCTTGGTGCCACTGAGTTGTTCCACTCGGTCACACCAACAGGGTCAGGATATATATACCGTCGGGATGAATTTTGGAAATTTCTCCAAAACCCTTCACCCCGCGCATGTCCTACTCTGCCGCCTTGGGTCTCCGGATCGTCCTCTCGTCGCTAGTCTCCATCGTCGTCAACAGAATTCAACCCCGCCATTGCCGCCGTAGCGAACTCACCCCGAACTAGGGTATGAGCTCAAAACTTTGTGTTGTTCCTTACTCCGATTCTTAGCACAAAGCAAATGCCATGTTCTTTACCACGTATGAGATCATACTGTCCAGCAAGAACATCCCTTAGATTAGGTTTGATTCAAAAATTTAGGGTTAGGTTTCCGTCGAACTCGAACTCATCTCGGACCGACCGAGTTGTGGAAATCAGTCTGACCAATTTGGCCTACGCCATTGCACTTGTACTTTTCGGTCTGACCAAAAGTTGCAAATCGGTGTGACCAAGTTCAGCTCTCTGTGAAATCCTAGAAATCTCTGAGTCACCGAATTGTGTCTCGATCTGACCGATTTCACTAGTTTAGACTCCAAAAAGTTGCTTCGGTGTCACCGAGTTTAACAAATCGGTAGCTCCAAAATGCCTTCTGTGGAAAATTAAAACTAAGTTTTTGACTCATTTGTTTTGCAAAAACTTTGCACTTTGTGATGCTCATCCACTCTATCTGATCTATACTATTCACAGGGTCAGCAGTCAGTTTGCTTTGTCAGAATGTCAAATCAGAGTGATAGCCAAAACAAGTCAGAAGAGCAGATGAACCTGAGTGAGGGCACTAGTCCCTCTAGCAGCTATGATGAAGGTAGCAGGAGTACCCCAAGAAACTTGCCCAAGGCAGCTACAAGGACAAGGAAGAAGAGAAACTCAGACTCAGAGGACAAAGATTATGTTGCTGCTGAGGAAGAGGTCAGCTCCAAGAAGAAGGTGCTGAAAAAGGAATATGCTGCTACTGCTGCAACAAAGCCTAGTATGCACAAGAAGGCCCCTGCAAAGAGGGTGCCAACCTTAAAAGCCAGGGCCTCAACTATTGAAACTTCCAAGTCAAATGTTGAAGAGGCTGCTGGAGAGGGCAAGAAAGGGAAAGAAAGGGTCAAGAAAACTATGGCCAAAGTCATTGGAAAATCCTCCATGATGGAAGATCCAGAAGAAGAAGAAGAAGAAGATGTTGCACCAGCATCAAGGTCTCAAAAGCAGATGGGAGATGCCATCAAGTCTGGGGCTGCCCCTTCTAAGACCAAGACAACTCCCAAGGCTTCTGCTCCATCTCCAAAGACTGCACCCAAGAGGAGCACAAGGAATATTTCTGCTGCTGAGAAGAACAAGGCCCCAGTGCCTGAAATTGATGAAGATGCTGAAGCTCAAGTGCTTAGGAAGCTCAAACCCAAGATTCTAGATCATGATGACAGCCATCCAGTGGCAGAAGACATGAACATCGGGAAGGATGCAGGTCTCAGACCAGTGGCAGACCTAGAAATTAAATGGAGGGTGTACACACTTTAGAAAAATGAAATCTATTTCAATTAGCTTGCATGGATCTTAAAAATAAGCTAATTTTTACATGGTGGAAAATTTTTCTTCAAACATTTGGGTGGGCCATGGCACACCTGGCACGCCCCCTAGGTACTCCACTGTCTCATACTCTGGAGACAAACTCATCCATATGTTGTAAGGAGAAGGACTGCTGTGGACTACAAGTTCCATACCAAAGAGCAGCAGGATTTCTATGAGACCATCTTGCTTGACAAGAAGCCAATTGTTTGTGATATGAAGTGGGCAGATTGGGGATACATTGATGAGAATGAAGATCATTTTCTAGGCGTGCATGAAAGTTTTAGATCTTGTGGAGTAGATGACTTTGTGGGTCAGAAACTCACTAAGTGGAATGACGAGCTTATTATGCAATTCTAATCCACAGCACACTTCTATACTGATGGTAGAATAGTTTCGATGTCTAAGGGTACAAGGTACCAATCAACAGTTGCCGAGTGGGCAAAATTGATCAATGCCCCTAGAAAGCATGAGGATGACTTGGATGTCTATGCCAAGAAGAAGAAAGACCACAACTCAATGGCCAATATGTACAAGGAGATTCCTAACAAAGCCCTGGAAACTCATAAGCTGGGCTCTGTTCATTATCTGGCTTGGCCAGAATCAACACTATATTGAGGCATACATTATTTCCCAAATCTGGATATCACAAGATGATCATATGCCATTCCATCAACTTGCTGCAATTGTTTGATGTGCCCCAAAAATTCAAAGTCATGAGCCTGATTGTGGAAACAATCAAGAGGACAACTGCATATTAGAAGAGATCATGTGGGTATGCTCCACACATTCAGATGCTCATCAACTCCAAGATGGGCACATGCACCTACTTGTTAGATAAGGAGCATCTACCCTTGAGACCAGATTTTGAGGACAACACTGTTGTCATGACTGAAGAAGATCCTACATCTGCACAGGGACAAGAGAAAAGAGAGAAAGCCAAAGCTGAGAAAGCTGCAAAGATGCCAAGTGCTGAAGAGGCATCTCAAGTGTTTCTCAAGACCAAACAAGATCAACTTGCATATCTGATTCAAGCAACCATGAGGATTGAGAAAGGATTGGCCACCCTGACTCAGAACCAAGAGAGCCTGGAAAGGATCATTGAGACTAAGTTCTATGATCTTGATTTAAAAGTGACGGAGATGCAGACAATAGTTGAGCAGCTCTAGGAAGAAGCTGAGGAGAGGAAAGGGCAGGTACCACAGATGCCTTTCGGAGAGTGCCAAGAGGTCAGAGATCTGGTACAGTGCCAGTGACTGGCACTAGAGCTACTACATCAGCACCTACAGCCACAACATCAGTGCCACCTCCAGTTACCACTCCACCAGCTCTAACAACTTCAACAGATGCATTCATCCTTGGAGTCCTCTCAATGTCTCCTCTCGAAGATCAAGCCTAGAGGGACAACCCACAAGGGGGAGGCGCGCGCCCCCCAAGGGGAGTCCGAATAGGAAGGGGAGGGGCGCGGCCCCCTTTCCCTCTTCCTCTCCTCTCCATCCCTCTTTCCCCTCCGTTGGAAGGAAAAGGTGTGTGTGTGTGGGGGGGGGGGGCGAATCCTACTTGGACTAGGAGTCCAAGTAGGACTCCCCCCTTGGTGTGCCCCTCCTAGGCCGCGGGCCTCCTCCTCCCCCCTTTATATACGGGGGCGGGGGGCACCCCAAAGGCACACCAAGATTTCTCTTAGCCGTGTGCGGTGCCCCCCTCCACAGTTTACTCCTCCGGTCATAGCGTCGTAGTGCTTAGGCGAAGCCCTGCGCAGATGACATCACCATCAGCGTCACCACACCGTCGTGCTGACGGAACTCTCCCTCGACCCTCTACTAGATCAAGAGTTCGAGGGACGTCATCGAGCTGAATGTGTGTTGAACACGGAGGTGTTGTACGTTTGGTACTTGGATCGATTGGATCATGAAGACGTTCGACTACATTAACCACATTAATCTAACGCTTCCGCTTTCGGTCTACAAGGGTACATGGACACACTCTCCCCTCTTGTTGCTATGCATATCCTAGACAAATCTTGCGTGATCATAGGAATTTTTTTGAAATTGCATGCTATGTTCCCCAACACTGCTGCCATCCTCGGGGCAGCACCCTGCGCGGCGGCCGTCCACCCTGAACACCCTCACAAAAGGGTCGTGAGGCCATCGTACTTAAAGTGGAGGGTGCACCTCCCACTCAGGACTCATGCATGGGCGAACGCCTCCCAACCTCAGGTCAGGGCCATGTTGCCTGCAGCAGGGACCTCGACCCTGGCCGCGAGGCCCTGCTGTAGTAGCTGTCAGCCTACAGCTAGAGGCCATCAAGCCCTTTGACTGGCAACTCGCCAACAAAGGAGTGCAGAAGCTAGAGCCTGGTGCCGGCGGGCCTCTCCGACCACACGACGAACTCCGGGAGCACATCCGCCGAATGGAAGCGCGGCCGAGGAGGCCGTGCGACCACGACACGCCTCCCCTCATCACATGGGCTGCCTCACCCTTGGCGCTCCCCACCTCGAGAAGAAGTGCCGCCGCGACCACCCAAAGTGACACCGGCCCCCGAAGAAGTGTGCCCGTGCCCTTGAGGAGCTACCGCCGGGGTCGCAAGATGCTTGCGAGGGAGGCCTCACCCCCTCTTGGGCGGTGGCGAGTCTGGCCCCTCCTTGGGTGCTTTCCCCTTATCGGCAACGGAGAACTTCCTCCTCAGCGCCTTGAGAATGACAGCAAGACGATGGGACAAGGAAGAAGAAGAAGGAGCGGGTGGCAAGAAGATGGAGATGAGCGAGGGGGGCTCTGCCCCTCCCCTCATTTATAGTCGGAGGGAGGCCAACCGCCGGCCTCCATGATCCTACGCAATGATGGTTTTCTCTCTGCATGTAGCAAAGTCTCATCAAGTCAAACAGTTCTCGAGGCAGCATGGGGAAGCGGAGATGCCCGCCTCCCATCAATCGCCATGCATCAACCAAGGCCGCAGGCGGTTAGGTCCTGCGGCGCTCCGCACATGCCCTTTGGCTTCGCCTCGAAGACAAGTTCGAGCATGCCTTGGTCCCAGAGGCTACTGTTGGCATTCTGGGAACAGGGGTACCCAGACTTGCCTGTCTGCAGCCCACGGCGTGGCTCCATCGATGGACCGGTATGGCCCAGCTTCAGCATCAACAACTCAAGACCCTCGCGAGGCCGACGACACCAAGGCCTCCATGAGGAGCAGTCTCTTTAGGCTGGCTCCCATGGAGCGGAGATTCCTATGCAAGGCTCACGTCGTGAGGTTCGGATGACGTGAGCCATGACGACCAAGGCCAGGCGGGCGCAGTGTACCAGTTTCCTCTTTGTTGCTAAGGAGGCAAGCGCAGGCATGGAGTCTCAAGGAATCAACCAAAGGTTTCCATTCCGGTGCAACAAGACCAAGACCGCCAGGATGGCAGGATGGAGGTGAAGACTACTTTTGTCAGGATAGCATGTACTAGTTGTCTCCCTTCGAATTTGGCCGTTGTGGGATCCCTTCCCACCTTCATTTGGGAAGGGGACCAAGGCCACTATAAATAGGACTTGGCCGCCACCATAGAAAGGGATGGATCATTCAGGTCATCCTCACACCCACTAGTTCATCGAGCACAAGAACACTTCTCCTCCTGAGGCTGTTCTCCCACTGTACTAGTTCATCCTCAGCCCCTCGAGGCCAATCCACCACAAAGCAGGAGTAGGGTTTTACACTGCAAGGTGGCCTGAACCTGGGTAAAACTGTTGTGTCTCTTTTCTGTTCAGTTTGTCAAGCAAGGCTGTGAGATTAATGAGTAGGCAGACTGGGGAGGACGAGTTCTTCGCACGCACCCCAGAGTCCGAACCTATCAAGGGTCTGCGGAACCTGAAATCCGACACCTATGTCTCATCCGAGAGAGTCAGGCAATTGGCTCTTTGGCAGAAGGCTCGTGCGAGGGCCGTGAGGGTGGCGGAGGATGCCTGTGCCAAAGCCCTAAGTGCAGTCAGGCCCAAGCGCCTCATCTACGCTTGGCAGTACATGGACCGGGTGCACGCTTCCAGCGAGGAGGAGTACCTATTGGCGCCAGATCACCACACCTGTGAGATCGCGCTCGCCTGCCGGCAAGCCGCCAATCAGCACCTCACGAGTTGCGAGGCTGAGGAAGAGGCTTAGTGTTGGCGCGCTAGGAAACGACCGCGCATCAGGGCCCGCAAGTGCTCCAACAAGCGCCGTGGCTTTTATTAGGAATAATTTAGTTTCATAAGGTGATCTCATTAGTTTTGGGATGCAAATGATAAATCCTGAACGTTCGGGAATTATTAACGTCCTTAATTAAGTATGTAAAAGGAAAAGTTTGGAAACCTTCTGTATCCGTACGCATTTTGTAAGTACGTGCATATAGCACAAACTTAACTATATATCGCACTACATGTCTCTGTCTATAGATGCTTGCAGACTGTGCTACTACTATTACTTATGTACGTGCAAGTGCATGTTCTAACATTATGATGTGGTTTTTGTAAAAGTAGAAAAACAACACTAGTCAAGCTTGTGAAACAATTCAATGCAAAAGAAATGCAAAAATGCTCGTTTGATTGTTTACTTTTAGTTTCCTTCTCTGTGGTTATTTCTCTATCGTACTTTGTACAGAGTATCTCAATGGTTGGGAAGGCATGCAAATTCCCAAACCACTTTGTACACCCTGTATCGAATTTTTTGCTTAGCAAGTTGTGCCGTGCAATTGGAATTCAAACTTGAGTACGACTACTAGGAGTACCAGTGGCCAGTTCTTCTAGGCTTCTAAATTACTAATCCCATAAGTACTACCTCCGTCCTAGTTTATTGGTCCCCATTGTAATCTGTGTCAAATTTTGACGTAAATTTAACTAATGAAATGTTTATGCATGTCACAAAAAATTATATAACTTTTGTTGACATGCACTAACATTTTATCAGTTAAAACTTTGGTCAAAATTTAGCACAAATTACAATGGTGACTAATAAACCAGGATGAAGGTAGTAGTTTAGAAGCCTAAATGAATGAGTGATGTGCCTTATGTTACTCTCCACTGAGACTAGTCTTATGTGAAAAGCTGGGGAAGAGACGACTTATTTTTTAAGCAGTTAAAGAACAGTCCCTAGGAGTAGTAGCTAGGGATACTAGGAGTAGTAGCCAGGGATCGAGAGTGCGAGATGAACCGGACAAAGTAAATGCAGAGAGATGAAATGCAAAAAAGACAGAGGGATGTGATGGTTGCTTGTCCGTTTATTTTACTAGGCCACTTATTACTGGGATGGCGGGGTTTTGTGATATGACGGCTTACTACCATGCCACGAGCGGGGTGAGACTCCCGTGCAGCGCCGCCCTCTACACTAGTACTACCTCCGTGGTGGTTTATTAGCCCCCCATGTAATTTGACTGAAGATTTAACTGACAAAATGTTAGTGCATGTCAACAAAAACTATATCGTTGGATTCATATTTGAACATAGTTTTCAATGATATGCATGAGCATTTATCGTAATATATATAATGTTTAGTTAAATTTATGGTCGTACTAATATATAGTAAGGTGCCCGTGCGTTTGAAACAGTGAAATGCATTGATCGGGGAGTTGTTTAGTTTGACAAAGTATGTGGGGGTCATCTCATGTGTAACGAGTGTCGATAGGTTTCTTCGGATATTATTTCTTCTCTAGAGCTCACAAACATCCGGGTGAATAGTAAATGTAGGCTAAATAGATAAAAAGGTATCTTTTGCAAACAAAAACATTCAACTGTTCAACCTGCATCCAAAACTTGTGAAGAAATAACACTTACTGTGCTTTGCAAGAAATGATCTTTAAGAATTATTTTTGAGTGTCGATTTTGTTTATTTTTTCTAGACCACCATGAATGTAAATCAGGATGACTTGGAAGGGGGCGGAGGAGATGTAAGAAATGGTCCATCTTAAGTCTTTCACCGTTACTGTAGTAAAAATTCACAATTAATCTCATAAATGGCAAGCGAGAACTCTAATGGAGCAAAAGCATATATGGAAGATTCTTGATGAAACCATAAATGGATACACTTTTATTCAAGCATGATACTCTAATAGAGTAAGATCATGCATGGAAGGTTCTATACTATATAAATAAGAAGTCTCCACATGCTTAGACAGCGGCTTACATTGAGCGAAGACTAATGATGAACAGTTGACTTGGTAATGCATATGACCAGGTGAACTTCCTTGGAGTCCCCGTGCATCATCTTGGGGTGAAAATCAGACCAGGTGTCTTCCATGTCCACATTGTAGGCTAATTGCATTCTCCAACATGATACCAAGTTTGATTTGCTCAAGGTTGTAATATGCCAAGTGCCAACAAGATCTAGGAATTATAAAGACTTCAGGCTAATTGCATTCTCCAACTGCAGTCTGGCCTATCAGACAGGTCACTGCTCTAAGTGGATAAATCTCCACGTCCATCACAGGATCATACATCCTCCATGGTTCTCCGATGCCATTGAACACAAGGGCTTCATTTACGCTGTGGACTCCTTCTATGGCTGGACGTATTGCTGGTCTACTCCAGTCATGGCTACAAACGGCTGTTATAGTAGTATGTTACTTTCCTATGATATCATGATAGCTTGCTTATATTACTTTCAACATTTATTGAAAAAATATTCATGCTCATAACATGTTGTTCTTAAGATTGACTACAATACGAGCCCTTTTTTATTTGACACCAACTTGATATGATGTTGTAGGCCACCTGGTGTCCCTACCCATTCTAATCCCAGAACCTTTCAAAGAAAAGTGGCATGGCATTTGCAGGTGGTTCCTGGACCAATCAGATGATGGTGAACGATTGATGATCGTTTACACTTACCGGACGTGTTGTTTCGCGGAATACAATCACAGTCATTGCAAGGTCTTTGAGCAGGATCCCGGCTTCTCTAGGCCTTCATGAATTTTTGATTGGAGGCTGGTAAGTAGCCTTGGTACATGCTCTCTATTTCCTGGACTGAATTATCCAATTAACCAGGAGATAACCGACGACAAGGATCATGATGGCAGCGCGGTTTCATTCATCAGGCAAAACTATGTGTACACAACGTACCATGCGTCTCTCCATGTGTAACACCCCGGATGTAACTTGCCATATTTGTAACTCAGACTCTTGCCATTTTCGGCCTTAAGTTATGAGTTTTCCCTTTGTGGTTGGGTTTTGTCTTTCATTTTGCATTTTGTTCATGTCATGCATTTCATATCATGTCATCATGTGCATCGCATTTGAATTCGTGTTTGTCTCATGCATCCGAGCATTTTCCCCGTTGTCCGTTTCGTAATCCGACACTCCCACATGCACCGGCGCACCCCTCTTGTCTCTTTTCGTGAGTGGGTTTTAAATGTTCTCAAAATGGACCGAGATTTGCCAAGTGTCCTTGGTACACCACCGGTAGACCGCCTGTCAAATTTCGTTCCATTTGGAGGCCGTTTGATGCTCCAACGATTAACCGGGTAACCGCAAAAGCCTCTTGTGTGTTGCAGCCCAACACCCCTCCAAAACATCCCAATAACCCATCTAAACCATCTCCATGTCCTCCGTTGTCGGATCACAATTGTGTGGGCGAAAACTACACCTCATTTGGACACTCCAAACTCCCTCTACCTACAAATATGTGCCCCTCCCCCGAATTTCGGGTCCAAACCCTAGCCATCTCCCTCCTCCGCCCGGAATGGACACGTCCACTTCGCCGCCCTACAGCCAATCGGGCTCCGCCACGTGTCCACCGCCGCTGCCCCGCGCCGCCGGCCCGACGAGGCCCGCATCCCCCCTCCCCCCGTGGGCCCAGCGCCTCCACTGCTACCCATGCCCAAGCGCCACCCCGCCGCCGCCGTCCGCCGCCCATGCCCAAGCGCCGCCCCGCCGCCGCGTGCCCGCGCCCGAGGCCACCGCCGACTGCCACCTTCTAGATCGCCGGCCACCGCCACCGCTCCCCACCATTTGCCGCCGACCTCCTTGACCACGCCGACGAGCTCCCCGCGCCTCCTCCGCTGTCGCCCCCAACTCCGGCGTCCTCTCCGGCGAGATCCGGCTCCGCGCGGTTCGCGTGCCACCGAAACCCTAGATCTGGGCAAGGTCAATTTCGTCCAAGTCTTTTCCCTGTAATGTTTTTATGCCTCCTTCATCGCATCATATCTCGGTGACTGTAGCTCCAAATCATGCTTATGGTATGTGAAATTGTTCGTATCGTTGATCTCTTCATGTTAGAAGCATTTCCATGCATGTTACTTTCCATTATGATGCCATTTTATTGATGCAAGAGTGCTAACAAATGTTAACTCCTGGTACTTATCATATCATGGTGATTTATCATTTTTGTTGCATTTGATGTCTCCATCATATGAGCATGAGGTCTACATGTGTTTTGAACTACACCATGCCATCTTTACAGAGCTTCAAGCCTTTTATTTTGTTATCTTTGTGGTGACTAGCACAAGCATGCAAACTAGGCTCCACAATGTTGTTGTTTTCAAGGACTTAGGATTTTGCTAAGTCCTTTTCATGTTGTTATTGTGATGCCATGTAAACTTGATGCTAAAGTGAGATCCATGCTTATTTTGAGATGCTTCAGTAAGGATGTTTTGAACATGCGGTTATGCTCTATCCATTCATTACCCTGGTTGCAATTATGGAGTGCTCTAGCATGAAAATTTCTTGCTCTACTTTTGCTATAAAATGTTTCTGGCAGATTGTTAACATGTTAATCAATATTGCCAAGGTTGTTGCTAGTGATCCATGCATCCTTTTAACTTGCTATTGCCATGTTTAGCTTAATTAACATGTCTTCTTACTGTTGGTATGCTTGTTTTGTCATGCAATGCTTTGTGATGAGTGGCATGAGCTCGCAAAGTTGCTGTCATAATTCTGTTTATGCCATGCTCTGTTTTTCACTAAGTCTGAAATTGTTAATAAAATTTGCTATGTTTACATGGGTGCCATCATATCTTATATGCCTTTTTGGCTCATGTTCAGTAAGGGACTTCTTTTTCTATGCATTCAGTAGAATCATGCCATGCCTTTGTTTTCTATGATATGTTCCTGTAGCATGTTGTTTGTTTGCTCCAAACTTTGCTTCCTGATGTTGTTTTTGACATGTTAGTATTTTCACTAAGTCTGTGAAGCTGATATCTTTTGCAATTTTGCCATGCTTGCTTGAACCTGTTCTAGTGTGATTTAGCCGTAGCTCAGTGTTCATGTTTTGTCAAGCATATCATGTACATCACTGTCGTATGCTTTGTTGGTATGTTGGAGTGCAGTAGCCTAGTTAATCGCAGAATTGTGTCATTCTTGTTTTGCTTGCCATTTGCAAACCGTGCATCCGTTTCCGGTGATCTTCATATCGATTTCAACAAAAATCATCTCATCTTTCCAACGGCATACTTGGGTTGCCAAGATGATTCATTGTTCATTCTTTCCCTTCCGGAGCACGCATATGGATTGCATATCATATCTTGCATATCGTGACATGTATTGCATCATGTTGCTTGTCCATTGTACCGTGATTGATTGTTGTTCCATTGCTTGTGTTCTTGCTTTGGGTAGAGCTGAGAGACGAGTACGTGAACGAGGAACCTGTTGAGTATGATAACGAGGATCAAGCTTTCGACAACTCTGAGAACTTTGCAGGCAAGATGACCATACCCTCGAAATCACTTCTATCTTTGCTTTCTAGTTGTTCGCTCTATCGTTATGTCGCGCTACCTACCACTTGTTATATCATGCCTCCCATATTTCCATGTCAAGCCTCTAACCCTCCTTCCTAGCAAACCGTTGTTTGGCTATGTTATTGCTTTTGCTCAACCCCTCTTATAGCGTTGCTAGTTGCAGGTGAAGTTGAAGTTTGTTCCATGTCAGAACATGGATATTGTTGGGATATCATTATTATATCTTATTTAATTTAATGCATCTATATACTTGGTAAAGGGTGGAAGGCTCGGCTTTATGCCTGGTGTTTTGATCCACTCTTGCCTCCCTAGTTTCTGTCATACCGGTGTTATGTTCCTTGATTTTTTCGTTCCTTACACCGTAGGGTGTTATGGGAACCCCTTGACAGTTCGCTTTGAATAAAACTCCTCCAGCAAAGCCCAACCTTGGTTTTAACATTTGCCAGCTAAGCCTTTTTTCCCTTGGGTTCCACGGACTCAAGGGTCATCTTTTGTTTAAACCCCGGGGCCAGTGCTCCTCTAAGTGTTGGTCAAAACTGGGCGATGTCCGGCGCCCCCTGGGTAACCAGGGTCTATGCCAACCCGATGTCTGGCCCATCAGGTGTGCTATGAGAATGATATACGTGCGACTCCTATCAGGATTTGTCGGCACATCGGGCAGCTTTGCTGGTGTTGTTTTACCATTGTCGGAATGTCTTGTAACCGGTATTCCGAGACTAATCGGGTCTTTCTGGGAGAAGGAATATCCTTCATTGACCGTGAGAGCTTGTGATGGGCTAAGTTGGGACACCCCTGCAGGGTATAAACTTTCGAGAGTCATGCCCGCGGTTATATGGCAGATGGGAATTTGTTAATATCCGGTTGTAGATAACTTGACACTTAACTTAATTAAAATGCATCAACCGCGTGTGTAGCCGTCATGGTCTCTTCTCGGCGGAGTCCGGGAAGGGACCACGGTCTTGTGTTATGCTTGAATGTTAGTAGATTCAGGATCACTTCTTGATCACTTCTAGCTTCTCGACCGTGCGTTGCTTCTCTTCTCGAACTTCTTTGCATATGTTAGCCACCATATATGCTTAGTGCTTGCTGTAGCTCCACCTCACTACCTTCTCCTACCCATAAGCTTAAATAGTCTTG
>NC_053026.1:364068803-364090443 GCF_003073215.2 Triticum urartu | reverse complement strand
ACTATGGGGGTCCCCCTGTCCCCGTATACTAAAGGAGCGGAGAGGAGGAGGCCCGCGGCCACAAGGCTCGCGCCAAGGGGGGGTGTTGGTGTCAAAACCGGCGGATCTCGGGTAGGGGGTCCCGAACTGTGCGTCTAGGCGGATGGTAACAGGAGGCAGGGGACACAATGTTTTACCCAGGTTCGGGCCCTCTTGATGGAGGTAAAACCCTACGTCCTGCTTGATTAATATTGATGATATGGGTAGTACAAGAGTAGATCTACCACGAGATCAGAGAGGCTAAACCCTAGAAGCTAGCCTATGGTATGATTGTTGTTCGTCCTACGGACTAAAACCCTCCGGTTTATATAGACACCGGAGAGGGCTAGGGTTACACAGAGTCGGTTACAATGGTAGGAGATCTACATATCCGTATCGCCAAGCTTGCCTTCCACGCCAAGGAAAGTCCCTTCCGGACACGGGACGAAGTCTTCAATCTTGTATCTTCATAGTCCAGGAGTCCGGCCGAAGGTATAGTCCGGCTATCCGGACACCCCCTAATCCAGGACTCCCTCAGTAGCCCCTGAACCAGGCTTCAATGATGACGAGTCCGGCGCGCAGATTGTCTTCGACATTGCAAGGCGGGTTCCTCCTCCAAGTACTTCATAGAAGATTTTGAACACAAAGGTAGTGTCCGGCTCTGCAAAATAAGTTTCCACATATTGCCATAGAGAGAATAATATTACACAAATCTAATCTGCTGACGTATTCCATGGTGCGACACGCCCACGGCCAAGCCTTTATCCAGTCGTTAATTACCCACCTCAGCGTGTTATGCGAGGCGGGTTTCCTTGGCACGTCTTGTCAAAGCAGAGATCGTGTCCCCTCATTACAGGATTCTCATCAATATGGGCGTGGGTAACCCAACCGCTTCTAGGATTCCTAGATCATAGGCAAGTCCAAACAGACACGGGGAGGACGCTTGATATCCACCCTCTCTATAAAGGGGCAAAGCTTTTACTTTTCCCTCCCGTGCTCAATCGAATCCTTCCCCCGCCTCAAGCTCAAATGCCCAAAGCTCAGGTCAGGTGCTCCGAACCTTCAGTCATGTCCGGATCCAGCCTTCAAGGCCGATGGATGCCCTCCTCCGTCACGGAAGAAGACATCAAAAGGTTGAGGGAGGCCAGGTATCTAACCGTCGAAATATCGCATCGGCTGCCTCTCCGGGGGCAGGCCGTCCCCTCTCCCAAACCCAACGAGAGCGTTGTGTTCGTCCCCCACTTCCTCCGAGGTCTAGGTTTTGCACTGGATCCTTTCGTCAGGGGCTTGATGTTTTATTACGGGCTAGATTTCCATGATCTAGCTCCGGACTCCTTCCTGCATATCACGACTTTTGTTGTCGTATGTGAGGCCTTCCTCCGGGTTACCCCCCACTTCGGCTTATGGCTCAAGACCTTTGAAGTAAAGCCGACGGTGATCGAAGGGCAACATGCAGAGTGTGGAGGCGCCTCAATACGCAAGATGACGGGAGCTCCGTGGCCCAAAGGTTCCATCCCAGAGGTGTCTGCATTGTGGCAACAGGAGCGGTTCTACGTCACGACTCCTAGAAGTGCCAAGTGGGCGGCCGCCCCCGTTTTTCGCTCGGGCCCTCCACCATGACTGATGTCATGGATCAGCAGACGACTACGCTGGGGTCCAGCCAAGGACGTGCCTTTTTGCAAAGCCGCATTCGAGATCTCTTCAACGGAGACCTCAGCTTGGTCGCGGTAATACAAGTTATGCTGGTTCGTCAAGTCCAGCCCTGCAAACGTCGGCCCCTTCGCTTGTGGGAGTTCAATCCCGAGGGTCCGCGTGCCATTCAAAATTTTCTCGGCCCGACGCACGAGGATATGTATAAGTCATTCTTCGGACATCAAGTAGAGTGTCCGAAAATCACCGAGGACGTGGGCCTGAGCAGTAACCGCGCCGCCGAACAGGTAAAGAATCTTCCGGCCAAACACATTATCGTTCCTTTGTTGTGAAGTTATTGAGAGTTTGCTTTTTCGACCAGGACTGGCTAACAAAGGCGAAATTGATTCGGTGTTCGGCCCCCTCCCTGAAGGCTTGGAGAATCCGGTATTGGAAAAGATGCTCCAGACCACACCTTGCCCGGATCCCTTGAAGGAAGATACTGTGGAGGGTAACATGGGCGGACGCGGGCCCCCAATGTTGCCTATTCTAACCGAGGGAGCGAGCGTCTCCACGAAGGAAGACGACCGGAAAAGGAAAAGGACTGCGCTCGGGAATTCGGAAGCCGAAGCTTCCAAACGGGAGAAGAAATCTTCTACGGGGCCCTACCTCGGGGGGCGGTGCTGCCGCACAAAGTCCGCAGGGGGATCAATTCTCCCGGGAGTCGTAAGTGACCCGAAAACTTTAGTGGTACAGATATGCCATCTTTTTTCTTCTGAGAAAATAACCACCGCATGTATTTGTGTAGTTCGGGCCTTAGCCCCTCTCAAATGAGTTCGTCTTCGGGGGATGTTCTTCCAGAGATGATGGAGAGCGAGATGCCTCCTCCGGACTCCTCCGCTCCGGAAGCGGGCGACCCTGAAGTGTCGTCGCGGAGGGCCTCTCCGAGTGCGGAGAGGCTAGAAGGTGATCCAATCGATCCCCGAGGCTCCCAGTGTCCGGCTCCCGAAGAGGGTAGACAAAAGAGTCCGACGCCGTCTAGTGTGCGATCGGACGTTCTGAGGGAGTTGGTGGGGCGAGCGGCCATCTCAGATGATCACCGTGTGCTGATGAATATGGTGATGGAGAGGATATCGTCCGCCGAAAGCGGATTGCATGAAGCTTTTATGAGTCTATTGACAGGCTTTGAGGTACGTGAAAAGGGATGTGTAATAGTCCTGCACATGCTAGGTGTGCCTGTGTAGATAATAGCCCCTGAGACTCTGGTTGTCGTCGGAAACGATGACGAACGGAGGATCATATTCCCAGGTAATAACCATACTGCCTTTATGTGCAGGAGATGGAAGCTCCGGTGGCCAGCCGGACTAGCCAGTTTGCGCGTTTAGAACGGCGGTTGGATGCGGCAGATGCCGACATCGAGCTTGTTAACAGAAGGCTTGACGAGGCGCAGGGTAAGGATCCTTGTCTGGTAAATGCCAAATAGGAAGAGTATGATGCCAGTGTTTTTAACATGTTATGACTGCAGATGGAGCTGCCACTGTTGAAGCCTTGCGGGCGGAACTTGCCCGAGCCAAGGAACAAGCAAGATTGGGTAATGCGGCTGCTTTGAAGGCGGCCGAAGATTTGCGGGCCGAGAAGGCCGCACATGGCAAGAGACAGAAGAAGATGGCTAATATGGCCGTAGAATTAAAAGCCGCCGTAGACCGTTGTCGGGCTCTTGAAAAGGAAAACCAGGCGAAGGCATCGGACCTTGAGAAGGCTGCTGTAACGGGAAAAGACCTCTGCTCTGCTATGAGGGCAAAGAAGGAGGAGCTGCGGGAAGCCGGGGATATTTTAGCCGGAAAGTCCTTTATGCTGCAGAGGAAGTACGGAGATCCACGGTATGCGCCTCTGTATCGGCTGTGGAGTTCGGAGGATGCGTATATGGATTTGGCGGCGAGCGCTGCCGATGCGGCCAAGTACTTCCAGAGTCAGACGGACCATGAAGTAGACCAGCTGTTTTGGAAGCAATTCCTTTCTCCCGAGCGTCCTCTTTCGTTGACGGACCAATTAGCCGGATGGGCCAAACTAAATAGGTTGTCCGGACTCTCCATGAGGTCTGTTGTGGATCAACTATGGCCCGGAAGGTCAAAACCGAGCAGTTATTTCAACTTGGTGCAGCAGGTCCTCGATGTGGTGCCGCGCATAAATGCGATGAAGAGGTCGGCGTGCATAGAAGGTGCACGGATGGCCTTTGCCTGTGCTAAAGCATACTGGGCAGAGATGGATGCTACCACTATTGCAGCGCAGGATTCGGCCGTAGGTCGAAGGGCTGCTGAGCACTACTTTGAGGAAGTTCTTGAGGGTGCTCGTTTGATAGAGACCCAGTGCTCAAAAAATATTATGTTTGATTGACATGTAATCTCATTGTAAGCGAAATGCTTTTTAAATTTTTATGAGGCTACTTTTATACTTTTGCCTGAAAGTAATGTGATACCTCCTGGGTGGCCGTTTATGTATACATGTGTATAACCTGAAAGATTGCAGTCGTCGGCTTCAACCCCCACGCATATAATGCGGAGGTGTTCACAGAAACACGCGTTCACACTTAACCCAACGTCTTGGTCCTATTAAGGAGGTGATAGCGGAGCGAGCGAGGCAACCGGACTATAATGCTTTAACACTTTCACTTAGCCATAGGAGTTTGATAGTGGGGCTACTAGATAGCCCTTGGTGGCTCCGCCACTCTCGCGATCCCGGGGTGCATATATGCCTGGCCGGAAAGCGGCCCTTCGTTAAGGCGGAGGAATTCTAAGATTCCATGGGTCATCAAGTGGTTGACCAGTCTCACGCTAGATCATGACAGTCAGTTTTCGGCTTTCTCTACTGAGGCACTCGTCCGGATGAACCAGGGCACAATCGCAGTAGTTCTCCTGGTGCTACCTTAGCTGGTAAAGCGGAACGTAAGGCACCAAAACATAGGAGCCGGGCAAACCCAACATTTGACCAAAGACAATGATTCGGAGATGATGCATATAGGGCCAAACTCGCGACGCCGAATACTCCCTAAGGTATTCGGTCTTTGTGGTATAAACCAGGCCTGAAGAATGGCCTTTGTAAGAAGCCCCTTGTGTCCAGGTACGTGCATTGTTTTGGCGTGGCCACATGCCAAAACGTCAGCATCCTTCTCAATGGTGAATATGTATCAACAAGAGACAGTAAAAAAGGTTTACGCAGGGTCTTAATCTAGAAAGAATCCTTGGGTCGGGTCCCTGCTGCACGTCTGCGCCTGTGTCTCCATTGTGCCGTGTCCTGGACGGGTGTTGCACGATGATTATCTATAAAAGAGAGGAATTTAGGTAAAAAGGTTGTCATGCAAAAGGATAGTTTTCTAAAGAAACCATGTATAATTCAAGATAAGAAGAAATCGCCACTCGTCTGCGTGCATCGAGCCCCTTGTACTTTTGAAAGATAGGGGTGTGACCATTTATTTGATATGAGCAACGGCGCCGGATTTGGTTAGTTGTGTCTGAGGTCTTGACGACCTATTGGATGCTTTTGCTGGTCCGGGTGCCTTTAGTGTGCGGCTGCTAAGGCATCCTCACTCTCTTCGGCGCGCAGAGATCGCTTGATACTTCCGTGCACTGAAATGATGCCACGTGGACCGGGCATCTTGAGTGTTAGGGAGGCGTAGTGTGGTATTGCATTAAAGCGAGCGAAAGCTTCGCGTCCGAGTAGTGCTTGATAGCCACTTTTAAACGGAGCGATGTGGAAAGTTAAATGCTCGCGACGGAAGTTATCGGGGGAGCCGAATATAACTTGTAGTAGGAGGGAGCCCGTACAACGAGCCCCTGGGCCTGGCGTTACTCCTTTAAAGGTAGTATTGCTATGGCGAATTTGTGTTGGGTCTAACCCCATCCCGCGGATTGTATCCTGATATATTAGGTTTAGGCTACTGCCGCCATCCATCAAGACTCGTGTGAAGTGATATCCGCCAATTACTGGGTCTAATACCAGGGCAGCCCATCCTGCGTGTCCGTACTTGATGCGTAATCGCATGGTCGAAGGTGATCGGTTGAGACGACCAGTGGCGGGACTTCGCGGTGACAGGCACTTGGGTATATTTTTCAGGGAGTGCCGCATTGTTTTTTCTCTTGATCACGTGTAACACGTTTACTGTTTTGACTTCGGGTGGAAATTTCTTTTGTTCCCCCTTGTCTTGCTTGGGAGGTCGTCCTCGTCTTCACTTGGTGTATCCTCCCCCTTGTGTATGGCGTTAAGCTTGCCGGACTGCTTGAAGACCCAACATTCTCTGTGGGTATGATTAGCAGGTTTGCTAGGGGTACTATGGATCTGACATACTTGGTCCAGAATTTTGTTGAGGCTGGACAGTTCATCCCTGGTGCCTTTGGAGGGCGCTTTTGGTTTGACCGAGGGACTTTGAATCCGTTTACTGCCGTGCCCTTCGTGCTGTCTTCTTTTATTCCGGCGTTTGTTATTGCCTGTTGCGCCGTGATTTCCCGTTTGTGTAGCTCTTGGAGGGGCGATTGTCGCCGTACCTTGCTGCAGTGTTGAGTATTTTGCTCCATCTGAATTGGAGTGTGTCTTGCGCGGCCTTGAGCCTTCGCTTCTGCTTTTTAAGGCTCCTCGCGGTGGCAACAAGCCTTTTACGGGCGTTCTGCTGCTCCGGGTGCCTGTCCGGCGTTATGTCGTCCGGACCATTATCCTTGATAGGATTTGTTTGTTCGGTTTGATTATCCGGATTGCCGTTGTCCGGCAGCGGTTCGCCCTGCTCCAGCGCTGGGTCTGTGTGATCGCTATTTCTGTCGAGGCGGGATTTGGGGCGGCGCTTGCGTCGCCGCTTTGACTGCTTTTCGAGGGAACAAGCCTTCGGTGCGTCCTTCCGCTCCTCGTCGTCATCTTTTGGTGCGTCCACCATGTATACGTCATATGACGAGGTGGCGTTCCAGGGCCCAATAGGCGCTGGTTCTTCATCGTCTCCTTCATCGGCGTCCATACCGTCGATGTCTTCGGAGTCGAAGTCGAGCATGTCGGTTAAATCGTCGACAGTGGCTACAAAGTGGGTGGTGGGTGGGCTTTGAATTTCTTCATCGTCCGTATCCCAACCTTGCTGACCGTAGTCCGGCCAGGGCTCTCCTGATAAAGAGAGAGACTCCAGTGTCTTCAGAATATCGCCGAAAGGCGAGTGCTGAAAGATGTCCGCGGCAGTAAACTCCATGATCGGCGCCCAATCGGATTCGATCGGCAGGGGCGCGGAGGGTTCGGAGTCCGGAGAGGAGTCCGGCTCCTTGGAGTCACGAGTCTCGCGGAGTGCGGGGCTGGTGTTCGGCTCGATCGCCGTTGGGATCGCAGCCCCCGAGGCGGCGTCCAACCCCACCTCGATCGGCGCAGTTGGCTCCGAATTAAGGGTCGAAGCCGATGCGGGTGCGGCCTCCAGGGCACTGTTCGGCGGCAGAGCTAGATCATTCTTGTCGGGACGGTGCGGCGCGCTCGGCAGTGGCTCAAATCCGTCGAAGACCTAGTCTCCGCGGATGCCAACCGCGTAGTTTAAACTTCCGAATCTGACCTGATGGCCAGGGTCGTAGCTTTCGATCTGCTCCAGACGGCCAAGTGAATTGGCCCGCAGAGCGAATCCGCCGAAGACGAGGATCTGTCTGGGGAGGAAGGTCTCACCTTGGACTACCTCGCTATTGATGATCGTAGGAGCCATCAAGCCTGATGGCGACGGCACAGAGGAACTCTCAATGAAAGCACCAATGTCGGTGTCAAAACCGGCGGATCTCGGGTAGGGGGTCCCGAACTGTGCGTCTAGGCCGGATGGTAATAGGAGGCAGGGGACACGAAGTTTTACCCAGGTTCGGGCCCTCTCGATGGAGGTAAAACCCTACGTCCTGCTTGATTAATATTGATGGTATGGGTATTACAAGAGTTGATCTACCACGAGATCAGAGAGGCTAAACCCTAGAAGCTAGCCTATGGTATGATTGTTGATGTGTATGTCGTCCTACAGACTAAAACCCTCTGGTTTATATAGACACCGGATAGGGTTAGGGTTACATAGAGTCAGTTACAATGGTAGGAGATCTGAACATCCGCATCGCCAAGCTTGCCTTCCACGCCAAGGAAAGTCCCTTCCGGACACGGGACAGAGTCTTCAATCTTGTATCTTCATAGCCCAATAGTCCGGCCAAGGGATATAGTTCGGCTATCCGAACACCCCCTAATCGAGGACTCCCTCAGGGTGAGACTTTTCTCCCCGGACAGATCTTTGTATTCGGCGGCTTCGCACTGCGGCAACTCGCTTGGCCATCTGGAGCAGATCGAGAGTTACGCCCCTGGCCACCAGGTCAGGTTTGGAAGCTTAAACTACACGGCCGACATCCGCGGAGACTTGATCTTCGACGGATTCGAGCCCCTGCCGAGTGCGCCGCACGGTCACGATGAGCATGATTTAGCTCTACCATCGGACAGTGTTCAGGAGACCGCACCGGCAACCGCTCCGACCCTCAATTCGGAGCCAATTGCGCCATCCATGGACGGGTGGATAGACCCCGCCACGGAGGCCGCATTCTCAGCGGCGATCGAGCCGAGTATCGACCTTACCCTTCACGGGAGCCGTGACGCCGAAACTGCCGGATTCTTCCCCGGCCACGGACTCCGAACCGCCTGCGCCCGTGCCTATCGAATCCGACTGGGCGCCGATCATGGAGTTCACCTCCGCGGATATCTTTCAGCACTCGCCCTTCGGCGACATACTGAACTCATTAAGGTCTCTCTCCTTGTCAGGAGAGTCCTGGCCGAACTATGTCCGGCAGATTGGGATGCGATGACGAAGAAATTCGCCGCCCACCCACCACCCACTTAGTAAGCCACTCGACGATTTGACCGACATGCTCGACTTCGACTCCGAAGACATCGACGGTATGGACGACGAATGCAGGAGACGAACAGGACGCCACTGCCCACAGGGCACTGGACGCCCACTTCATCATATGATGTATACATGGTGGACACACCCAAAGAAAACGACGTACGAGGAACGGAAGGACCACAGAAGGATCGTTCCCTCGAGAAGCAGTCAAAGCGGCGGCGTAAGCGCCGCTCCAAATCCCGCCTCGGCAGAAACAGATCATATAGACCCAGCGATAGAGCAGGGTGAGCCAGACGACAAACACGGCATTGAACCACCGTCCGAGCGCAACACGGAGAATCAAACCGAACAACCCGACTCCGGCGAAGATAACAGTCCGGATGACATCACACCGGACAGGCACCCGGAGCAACAGAATACCCATCAAAGGCTTGTTGCCACTGCGAGGAGTCTGAAAAAGCAGAAGCAAAGGCTCAGGGCTGCACAAGACACACTCAGAATTAGATGGAGTGAAGTACTCAACACTGCAGCAAAGTACGGCGGTAGTCGCCACACAAAGAGCTACCCGAAGCGAAAGCTGCTACCTGAATTCGATGAGGAGGCCTTAGATCCCCCGCAATCAAAAAACAAAACAGCCATCCGGTCGGATAGACGACCTCGTGGCCAACATAGAGCGGCAAACGACGCCGCACACAAGCCAGTACGCGATCCACGTGAGGGCTCGCATCAAAAGGACGGCGCAACCAGATCCATCTACGGGCCAAGCAAGCGCGCTCCAGCACACAATGCAACACAACAAAAATCCGAACACCACGGTACACCCAAATACAGGGGTGCCGCACACCCCCTATGTTTCACCGATGAGGTGCTGGACCATGAATTTCCAGAGGGATTCAAACCCGTAAACATAGAGGCGTACGACGGAACGACAGACCCTGGGGTCTGGATTGAGGACTACATCCTCCATATCCACATGGCTCGAGGAGACGATCTCCATGCCATCAAGTACTTACCCCTCAAGCTCAAAGGGCCAGCTCGGCACTGGCTTAAAAGCCTCCCCGAAAACTCCATTGGAAGCTGGGAAGAGCTCGAAGACGCTTTTCGGGCAAATTTTCAAGGGACCTATGTCCGACCACCGGATGCAGACGATTTAAGTCATATAACTCAACAGCCCGGAGAGTCAGCCCGAAAGCTTTGGAACAGGTTTCTCACTAAAAAGAACCAAATAGTCGACTGTCCGGACGCCGAAGCCTTAGCAGCTTTCAAGCACAGCGTTCGAGACGAATGGCTTGCCAGACACCTCGGCCAAGAAAAGCCGAGAACAATGGCAGCATTAACAAGCCTCATGACCCGCTTTTGCGCGGCGAGGACAGCTGGTTAGCCCGATGCAGCACCAGCGACCCAAGTACATCCGAAGTCAGGGACGGAAACGGGAAGCCACGACGCAGCAAAAACAAGCGCCGGAATAAAGAAGACAGCCCGAAGAGCACGGCGGTAAAGCCGGATTCAGAAGCTCTCGGCCAGGTCAGCAAAAGTTGCCCTCCAAAGGCAACAGAGACGAAACTGTCCAGCCTAAACAAGATTCTGGACAAAATATGTCAGATCCACAGCACCCCCGATAAACCTGCAAATCATACCCATAGAGAATGTTGGGTCTTCAAGCAGTCCGGCAAGCTCAACGCCGAACACAAGGGGCAGGATACACCAAGCGAAGACGAGGACGAGCCTCGCAAGCAAAGCACTGGGGAACAGAAGAAATTCCCACCAGAAGTCAAAACAGTAAACGTGTTACACGTGACAAGGGAGAAACAAAGCGGCACTCCTAGAGACACATGCCCCAGGGCCTATCACCGCGGAGTTCTGCCACTGGTCGTCCCAACCGATCACCTTTGACCATCGGGATTACTCGGCAAGTATCGGCATGCAGGATGGGCTGCCTTGGTGTTAGACCCGATAATTGACGGATACCACTTCACACGAGTCCTGATGGACGGCGGCAGTAGTTTAAACCTGATATATCAGGACACAGTCCGCAAAATGGGGATAGACCCAACAAAAATCAGCCATAGCAATACTACCTTTAAAGGAGTAACGCCAGGCCAGAAGCCCATTGCACGGGCTCCTGCTACTAGAGGTTATATTCGGCTTTCCCGATAACTTCCGCAGCGAAAAGTTAACCTTCCACATCGCTCCGTTCCAAAGTGGCTATCAAGCACTACTCGGACGCGAAGCTTTCGCTCGCTTTAACGCAATACCGCATTACGCTTCTCTCATGCTTAAGATGCCCGGTCCACGTGGCATCATTACAGTAAATGGAAATATTGAGCGCTCCTTGCGCGCGGAAGACCGTGCGCGCCTTGGCAGCCGCACACTAAGACGGCCTCACCAACTAGAGCATCTGACAGGTCGTTAAGACCACGGACACGGTTAGACGAGTCCGGTGCAGCTATATATAATTGATACAGGTTTGATGGCTATACCCCTATAACAATACAAGGGGCTCAACGCGTGTAAACAAGTGACAATTAGGCTCAACTTTACTCATCTTGAACTGTACATGGTTTATTTAGTATAACCTACCTTTTGCACGACAACTTTTCAACTAAGTTCCTCTCTTTTACAGATGACCATCGTGCTACACCCGTCCAGGATACGGCACAACGGAGACACAGGCGCAGACGTGCAGCAGGGACCCGTTCCAAGGATTCTTTTTAGATTAAGACCCTGCGTAAACCTTTTTTACTGTCTCTTGTTGATACACATCCCCGATTCTCAGTACAATTGAGAAGGATGCTGACGTATTGGCATGTGGCCACGTCAGAATATTGCACGTACCTGGACACCAGGGGCTTATTACAAAGGGCACTGTTTAGCCCGGTTTACATCATAAAGACCGAATACCTTAGGGAGTGTTCGGCGTCGCGAGTTTGGCCTTATATGCATCAGCTCCGAATCATGTCTTTGGTCAAATGTTGGGTTTGCCCGGCTCCTGTGTTTTGCTGCCTTACGTTCCGCTCTATCGGCTAAGGCGGCACCAGGAGAACTACTGCGATTGTGCCCTGGTTCATCCGGACGAGCACCTCAGTAGAGAAAGCCGAAAACTGACTGTCATGATATAGCGTGAGACTGGTCAACCACTCGATGACCTAGCCGGAATCTTCGGGATTCCTCCGCCTTAACGAAGGGCCGTTTCCCGGCCAGGCATGTACGCGCCCCGAATTCGGATGAGCGCGGAGCCACCAGGGGCTATATAGTAGCCCCACTGTCAAACTCCTCTGGCTAAGTGAAAGTGTTAAAGCATTATAGTCCGATTGCCTAGTTCGCTGCGCTATCACCTCCTTAATGGACCAAGACGTTGGATCAAGTGTGAACATGCGTCTTCTGCGAACACCCCCGCATTATATGCGTGGGGGCTGAAGCCGACGACTGCCATCTTTCAGGTTATATACATATATACATAAACGGCCGCACAGGAGGCATCATAGTACTTTCGGGCAAAAGTATAAATACAGCCTTGATAAACTCAATAAAACATTGTTTTTACAATGGGAATACATGTCACTCAAACATAATATTCTTCGAGCACTGAGCCTCTATCGAACGAGCGCCTTCAAGAACTTCTTCAAAGTAGTGCTCGGCAGCCACTCGGCCTATGGCCGAACCCTGTGCCGCAACAGTGGTGGCATCCATCTCCGCCCAGTATGTTTTGACACGGGCAAGGGCCATCCGCGAGCCTTCTATGCACGCCGACCTCTTTACAGCATCGATGTGTGGCACAGCACCAAGGAATTGTTGCACTAAGCTAAAGTAGCTATTCGGCCTTGGCCCTCTCGGCCACAGATGATCCACAACGGACCTCATGGCAAGTCCGGATAATCTATGGAGCTCGGCCCACTCGGCCATTTGCTCATTCAACAGCAGCGGACGGGCTGGAGCATGAAACTGTGACCAAAACAGTTTTTCCACTTCGTGATCTTTCCGATCCTTGAAGTACTCGGCCGCATCAGCAGCACTTGCAGCCAAATCCACGTAGGCGTCCGCAGAACTCCATAGCCGGTCCAGAGGTGCATACTTCGGATCCCCGAACTTAGTCCGCAACAAGAAGGGCTTCCCAGATACAATATCCGCAGCTTGATGCAGCTCCTCCTTCGTCGCTCTAATTTTGGAGCGGGCTTCCTTGGCAGCCACCCGGGCCTTTTCTAGGTCCGTCGCCTTCGCCCGGTTTTCTTCTTCAAGAAGCTGGTAACGGTCAGCAGCATCTTTTAACTCTACAACCATCTTGGCTATTTTTTCTTTGCTCTCGCAATGCGCGGCCTGTTCGGCCCTTAACTCTTCGGCCGCCTTTAAAGCGGGCGCATTGCTACTCCTTGCGTGCTCCTTGCTCGGCAAGCTCCGCCCGAAGGGTCTCCACAGGTGGCAGCTCCATCTGCAGTCACAACATATTAAAGATACTGGCATCATGCTGCTCTTATTATGTGACAATCACCAGAAAAATCACCTACCCTGTGCCTCGTCAAGCCGCTTGTTAACAAGCACGATGTCGGCATCTGCCGCTAGTTGCCGCCTTAGTTCGGCAAACCCATCAGTCCGGCTAGCCACCGGAGCTTCAACCACCTGCACATAAAGGCGGTCTGGTTATTACCTGGGACTATGATCCTCTGTTTGCCGCCGTTTTCGACGACAACCAGAGTCTCAGGGGCTACTATCTACACAGGGCACATCTAAAAATGTGCGGTACTGTCAACAATGTACATCATTTCGTGTACCTCAAAACCCGTCAGTAGACTCATAAAGGCTTCATGCAACCCACTTTCGGCGGATGAAATCCTTTCAATCACCGTACCCATCAACGTGCGGTGCTCTTCTGAGATAGCCGCTTGCTCTAGCAGATCCCTCAGTACGTCCGACCGCACACCAGACGGTGCTGGACTCTTTTAATTGCTCTCTTCAAGAGCCGGATACTGAGGACTTCGGGTGGCCATAGGATTACCTCCTGGCCTTGCCGGATCAGGAGAAACCCTCCGCGACGACACCTCGAGATCGCCCGCCTCGTGAGGCGGTGTGGCAGGGGGAGGCGTTTCGCTCTCCATCATCTCTGGAAGAAGATCCCCTGAAGACGAGCTCTGCTGAGAAGGGCTAAGATCCGAACTGCAAGATAAATGCTTCGATTGTTTTCCTTAGAAGTAAAGCGAGATATTTTCATTATTAAGTACCATTTTACTTACAGCTCGGTGGAGGGCTGATCCCCTTGAGGGCATAGTGCGGCCAGGGTATCCCCCAGGGCAGGACCCTCCGATGGAGATTTCTTCCCCCATTTGGAGACCATTGTCTCCGGGTCCTCAGAGGCGGTTCTCTTCCTTCCCTAGGGAGAGGAAGTTTTAGTTCCTCCTCCCCGGCTAACCTCCTTCGCGGAGGCGCTAGCCTCCTTGTTCCCCCCTTTATCTTCTCCTGAGGGCGCTTGATAAGGCGCGATCTCCAGCATCCTGGTTAGCACGGGATTTGGTGAGGTCTCAGGGAGGGGGGCCGGACACCTGATCAACTTTGCCTTCGCTATCCAATCCTGGTCAAAGAGCGGCTTTTTAGGGCAACGTTGCGATAAATAAACGACAGTGTGTTCGGATGCGGGGCTACTTACTTGGGTATCCGGGCGATTGCAGCTCAGACCTGCATCCTCAGTGATGTCCGGACACATTATTTGTGGTCCGAAGAACAATTTGTACATCTCTTCGTGCGTCATGCGTCCTCCTTCGGGTTGAATTCCCACATGCGAAGGGGCCGGCGTTTGCAAGGCTGGACTTGACGAACTAGCATAACTTGCACTACCATAACCAGACTGAAATCTCTCTCAAAGAGATCTCGGATACGGCTTTGCAGTATTGGCACGTCCTTGGCTGGACCCCAGCTCAGCCCCCTGCTGATCCATGACATCAGTTGTGGTGGGGGGCCTGAGCGAAAGGTGGGGGCAGCTACCCACTTGGCACTTCGGGGAGCTGTGATGTAGAACCACTCCCGCTGCCACAATCCGGACACCTCTGGGAAGCAACCCTCAGGCCATGGAGCGTCAGCGATTTTGCTTATTAAAGCGCCTCCGCACGCTGCGTGCTGCCCCTCGATCATCTTCGGCTTCACATCGAAGGTCTTGAGCCACAGCCGAAGTGAGGGGTAATGCGGAGGAAGGCCTCACATACGACAATAAATGTCGAGATGTGAAGAAGGGAATCCGGGGCCAGATCGTGAAAATCTAGCCCATAATAGAACATAAGACCCCTAACAAAGGGATCCAGAGCGAGGCCTAGTCCTCGGAGGAAGTGGGAGACGAACACGACGCTCTCGTTGGGTTCGGGAGTAGGGACGACCTGCCCTCGGGCAGGCAGCCGATGCGAAATTTCGGCGGTCAGATATCTGGCCTCTCTCAACTCTTGATGTCCTCCTCCGTGATGGAGGAAGGCATCCACCGACCTTGAAGGTTGGATCCGGACATAGTTGAAGGTCCGAAGCACCTGACCTGAGTTTTGGGTGTTAGAACTCGAGGCGGGGGAAGGATTTGATTGAGCACGAGAGGGAAAAAAGAAAAAGCCTTGTCCCCTTTATAAAGAGGGTGAATATCAAGCGTCCTCCTCGTGGCCGTTTGGGACTTGCCTAAGATCTAGGAGTCCTACCAATAGGCATGGTTGGGTTACCCACGTCCGTATTGATGAGAATCCCGTAATAAAGGGGACACGATCTCTGCTTCGACAAGACGTGCCAAGGAAACCGCCTCGCGAAACACGCTGAGATTGGTTATGAAAAACGATTCGAATAAAGACCTGGCTGTGGTGTGATGTCACACTACGGGGTACGTCAGCAGATTAGATTTATGGAAATATTATTCTCTCTACGGTGGTATGTGGAACTTGTTTTGCAGAGCCGGACACGATCCTCGTGTTCAAAATCTTCTATGAAGTATTCGGAGGAGGAACCCGCCTTGCAATGCCGAAGACAATCTGCGCGTCGGACTCATCGTCATTGAAGCCTGGTTCAGGGGCTACTGAGGGAGTCCTGGATTAGGGGGTATCCGGACAGCCGGACTATATCCTTTGGCCGGACTGTTGGACTATGAAGATACAAGATTGAAGACTTCGTCCCGTGTCCGGATGGGACTCTCCTTGGCGTGGAAGGCAAGCTTGGCAATATGGATATGTAGATCTCCTTCCTTGTAACCGACTCTGTGTAACCCTAGCCCCCTCCGGTGTCTATATAAACCGAGGGTTTAGTCCGTAGGACCAACAACAACAATCATACCATAGGCTAGCTTCTAGGGTTTAGCCTCTTCGATCTCGTGGTAGATCAACTCTTGTAATACTCATATCATCAAGATCAATCAAGCAGGAGTAGGGTTTTACCTCCATCGAGAGGGCCCGAACCTGGGTAAAAACATCGTGTCCCCCGTCTCCTGTTACCATCCGCCTAGACGCACAGTTCGGGACCCCCTACCCGAGATCCGCCGGTTTTGACACCGACAGGGGGCCTTTAGTGCCCACACTTTAGTGCCGGTTACCGAACCGGCACTAAAGGGCCTTAGGAACCGGTGCTATTGCCCGGTTCTGCACTAGTGATAGGTCGAGTTCATACCAGCTTTTATCATCTCAATCAGTTCATCGTATATTGTCATTATTGCCTTTCACTTGCATGACCGAATGGTGTGGATAATAATAACAATGCACGTGCATTGGACTAAGCTGGAATCTGCAAGCATTCAATACAAGGGAGAAGACAAGGTAATATAGGCTCTTTGTTAAGTCAATTAATAATGCATATAAGAGCCACTTCAGCATTTTCATTATGGTCTTCTCCTCTCGACCCCAAAGAAAAGAAATAGAATAAAACTATTTACACGGGAAAGCTCCCAACAAGCAAAAGAAGAACGAGAAATCTTTTTGGGTTTTCTTTTTAATTACTACTACAAGCATGGAAAGTAAACTAGCTAAAAGCTACAACTAATTTTTTTGGTTTTTCTTAAGGGTTTTCAAACACACAAGAAGAATGCTGGAAAAGAAAGTAAACTAGCATGGATAGTACAATGAAAAAGTATGAGCACCGACAACTAGAATGAGTGTGTGAACATGAATGTAATGTCGGTGAGAAATACGTACTCCCCCAAGCTTAGGCTTTTGGCCTAAGTTGGTCTATGGCCACGGCTCAAGGCTGCCTGCTACCTCTTGAGCACTGCGTTGGATTTCCCCGAAGAGGAGAGGATGATGCAGCAAAGTAGCGTAAGTATTTCCCTCAGTTTTTGAGAACCAAGGTATCAATCCAGTAGGAGGCTACGCGCGAGTCCCTCGTACCTACACAAAAACAATAGCTCAACGCAACCAACGCGCTTAGGGGTTGTCAATCCCTTCACGGTCACTTACGAAAGTGCGATCTGATAGAGATGATAAATAATATCTTTGGTATTTTTGGTATAGAGATGCAAAGTAAAAAGTAAAGCAAAGCAATAATAAAGCGATGGAGATTAATATGATGAGAAAGGGACCCGGGGGCCATAGGTTTCACTAGTGGCTTCTCTCAAGAGCATATGTATTCTGTAGTGGGTGAACAAATTATTGTTGAGCAATTGACAGAATTGAGCATAGTTATGAGAATATCTAGGTATGATCATGTATATAGGCATCACGTCCGAGACAAGTAGACCGACTCCTGCCTGCATCTACTACTATTACTCCACTCATCGACCGCTATCCAGCATGCATCTAGAGTATTAAGTTAAAAACAGAGTAACGCCTTAAGCAAGATGACATGATGTAGAGGGATAGTTTCATGCAATATGATAAAAACCCCATCTTGTTATCCTCGATGGCAACGATACAATACGTGCCTTGCTGCCCCTTTTGTCACTGGGAAAGGACACCGCAAGATCGAACCCAAAGCTAAGCACTTCTCCCATGGCAAGAACAACCAATCTAGTAGGCCAAACCAAACTGATAATTCGAAGAGACTTGCAAAGATAACCAATCATACATAAAAGAATTCAGAGAAGATTCAAATATTATTCATAGATAGACTTGATCATAAACCCACAATTCATCGGTCTCAGCAAACACACCGCAAAAAGAAGATTACATCAAATAGATCTCCACAGAGAGGGGGAGAACATTGTATTGAGATCCAAAAAGAGAGAAGAAGCCATCTAGCTACTAACTATGGACCCATAGGTCTGAAGTAAACTACTCACACTTCATCGGAGGGGCTTGGATGATGATGTAGAAGCCCTCCGTGATCGATGCCCCCTTCGGCAGAGCTTCAGAACAGGCCCCAAGATGGGATCTCATGGATACAGAAAGTTGCGGCGGTGGAATTAGGTTTTTGGCTCCATTTCTGATCATTTGGGGGTACGTGGATATATATATGATGAAGAAGTATGTCGGTGGAGCAACAGGGAGCCCACGAGGGTGGGGGCGCGCCTGGTAGGGTAGGGCGCGCCCCTCTACCTCGTGGCCTCCTGTTACGTGCCTTGACGTAGGGTCCAAGTCTCCTGAGTTGTATTCGGTGAGAAAATCACGTTCCCGAAGGTTTCATTCCGTTTGGACTCCGTTTGAGATTCCTTTTCTTCGAAACCCTAAAACAGGCAAAAAACAGCAATTCTGGGCTGGGCCTCCGGTTAGTAGGTTAGTCCCAAAAATAATATAAAAGTGGATAATAAAGCCCAATAATGTCCAAAACAGTAGATAATATAGCATGGAGACATCAAAATTTATAGATACGTTGGAGACGTATCACTGCCCTCTCTAGTGTAACGGAGGAGTGTCTTTGGGTTGTCATTGGGTGGCGATCTCCTCCGGATCCACTGATAAAAAACTGACGGTAAGGATCAAGTGGTGGCTCCAGCTCAGGCTCTGGAGCTGATGTCAGCTCCAGTATGCATGAACGGCCTCCGGCAACACGAGGTACGTGCCTGAAAATATGTTAAACAAAGAGGAGCAGGCAAGTAATTATCTCATAGTAGTTTTTATCAAATATCAATCTATATTTAAGCATCTTTCTTCTTATCCTTAACTATAAAATCATGTGCTACCATACTTCTTATAATCTACAAAAATAGGGCCAACAACTTTTCCCTCTTTCTATTAATACCTAAGATGGTATGTTAAAGTGTTGCAGCAAGGCGCGAAGCAAAGATGCCCCAAAGATGGGAACCTTTGTGTGGTCAGATTTAACCATTTAGCACAATAGCGCCTAAACTGAAAGTGGTATCATGAAACAAAGCATGGCGCAAAATACAATATTCAGGAGCACTGAAGATTTCCACTATTCCCACCAATTTAAGCATCTCTACTAGCAAATATTGCAAAGTAAGTTAGAACAGGAAAAAATGTATGCTAGTTAATCCTTGCCATCAGAAACTGACCTCGTTCCCCTACAATAATCATATCAATAAAATCCCTCCACATCATTATGATGTTGGTTCCTCATGTTTCCCGCACAGGGGTATATTCTTACAGACCCGAAAATTCATATAGTGACATTCCTTAAACCTCATCATATAAGATGAAATTACCAAAGGTGGGTGATTTCTTAGCATTGAAAACTAAAAAATGTGGCATGAAAATATTAGTGAGAAAGGAGATACTGTTCACGCTGGGTCGCGGAGGAAGTCGTACGAGCCTGCAATTCTCAGCCAAATAATAAAATCCTCCATAATATATCGGCTGCTCTCAAGAACTCATCACAAGGCCATTCGCACGCCAAACTTCTGCAGTGCGAGGGAGATTATATTTGGGCTTCTTATTCTCTTCACTTTGCTTATGCTTCGAGCTTTGGCTCGAGGAGCCCTCACAATCTCTTCATCATTTTCTTTTCTGAAAAATTTCTGAAATTTTTAGTGACTCAAAATAAAAGTGAATCAACTCAACAAGATTGATAGCAACTACTCCTACAAGTGCCTAGAAGCCATATCATGCATTAAAACTACTTTTGACCACATAAATTTGACATGCAAGCTCAAGAACAGGGTCACCTAAGCAGCAAAAATTTGCAATAAATAAAGCACTAGAACAAAAACTAATTGGACCATTGGAGGAGTCACATACCGAAGAACAATCCCCCAAAGCAGTTTTGTGAATGGAGCTTTGAGCAAGGAGATCGAAAATGGCAGCAAGATGAGCTAGAACTCGGGTTTGAGCTGGTGGATGATTTTTTCTGGAGGAAGACGAAGTGTGTGGGTGCAAGAATAAGTGGAGGGGGCCCACGTGGGGTCCATGAGGCAGGGGTGCCCCAGGGGGTGGGCGCGCCCTGGACCCTCGTGGCCAGGTGGTGAGGCCCCCAGGTGTGTTCTCAGTGCCAATAATTCTTAAATATTCTAGAAAAAATCATATTAACATTTTCAGGACATTTGGAGAACTTTTATTTTCGGGGTATTTTTTATTGCAAGGATAATTCAGAAAACAGACAGAAAATACTATTTTTGCTTTATTTAATCTAAATAACAGAAAGTAAAAGGAGGGTACAGAGAGTTGTGCTTTCTAACTTCATCCATCTCATGCTCATCAAAAGGAATCCACTAACAAGGTTGATCAAGTCTTGTTAACAAACTCTTTTCCGAATAACATGAAACCGGAGAATTTTTCGAATAACACTAGGTTACCTCAACGGGGATATGCATGTCCCCAACAATAAGAATCATATTTCTTCTTGACAGTAGGAAGAGGAAATTCAAAACCTCCAATAATAATCGTTGGAATTTTTCCAATAGAATTGATACTGTGGACTTGAGGTTGTTTCCTCGGAAAGTGTACCGTATGCTCATTACCATTAACATGAAAAGTGACATTGCCTTTGTTGCAATCAATAACAGCCCCTGCAGTATTCAAAAAGGGTCTACCAAGAATAATAGACATACTATCGTCCTCGGGAATATCAAGAATAACAAAGTCCGTTAAAATAGTAACGTTTGCAACCACAACAGGCACATCCTCACAAATACCGACAGGTATAGCAGTTGATTTATCGGCCATTTGCAAAGATATTTCAGTAGGTGTCAACTTATTCAAATCAAGTCTACGATATAAAGAGAAGAGGCATAACACTAACACCGGCTCCAAGATCACATAAAGCAGTTTTAACATAGTTTCTTTTAATGGAGCATGGTATAGTTGGTACTCCTGGATCTCCAAGTTTCTTTGGTATTCCACCCTTAAAAGTATAATTAGCAAGCATGGTGGAAATTTCAGCTTCCGGTATCTTTCTTTTATTTGTAACAATATCTTTCATATACTTAGCATAAGGATTCATTTTAAGCATATCAGTCAAACGCATACGCAAAAAGATAGGTCTAATCATTTCAGCAAAGCGCTCAAAATCCTCATCATCCTTTTTCTTGGATGGTTTAGGAGGAAAAGGCATGGGTTTCTGAACCCATGGTTCTCTTTCTTTACCGTGCTTCCTAGCAACAAAGTCTCTCTTATCATAACGTTGATTCTTTGATTGTGGGTTATCAAGATCAACAACAGGTTCAATCTCTACATCATTGTCATTGCTAGGTTGAGCATCAACATGAACATCATCATTAACATTATCACTAGGTTCATGTTCATTACCAGATTGTGTTTCAGCATCAGAAATAGAAATATCATTGGGATTCTCAGGTGTGTCAACAACAGGTTCACTAGAAGCATGCAAAGTCCTATCATTTTTCTTTTTCTTCTTCTTAGAAGGACTAGGTGCATCAACATTAGTTCTCTGAGAATCTTGCTCAATTCTCTTAGGGTGGCCCTCAGGATACAAAGGTTCCTGAGTCATTTTACCCCCTCTAGTCACAACTCTAACAACATTATCATTTTTCTTATTATCTATTCATTGAGCAAATCATTCTGAGCTTTAAGTACTTGTTCTACTTGAGTGGTAACCATAGAAGCATGTTTACTAATAAGTTTAAGTTCACCTTTAACTCTAGACATATAATCACTCAAGTGTTCAATCATATAAGCATTGATTTCAATTGTCTACCAACATAAGCATTGAAGTTTTCTTGTTTAACAATAAAATTATCAAACTCATCCAAGCATTGGCTAGCAGACTTATTACGAGGAATATCACCTTCATCAAATCTATAGAGAGAATTTACCTTTACTACCTGTCGGGTTA
>NC_053026.1:364043926-364067803 GCF_003073215.2 Triticum urartu | reverse complement strand
TTTTATTAGCCTACTCTCTTCAAGGATGCCTGTAAATTTGTCTTGTCTTGTGATGAATGTCAAAGAATTGGTAATATTAGTAGACGTCAAGAAATGCCTATGAATTATTCACTTGTTATTGAACCATTTGATGTTTGGGGCTTTGATTATATGGGACCCTTTCCTTCCTCTAATGGGTATACACATATTTTAGTTGCTATTGATTACGTTTCTAAGTGGGTAGAAGCTATTCCAACTAGTAGTACTGATCATAACACCTCTATTAAGATGCTTAAAGAAGTTATTTTTCCAAGGTTTGGAGTCCCTAGATATTTAATGACTGATGGTGGTTCACATTTTATTCATGGTGCCTTTCGTAAAATGTTTGCTAAGTATGATGTTAATCATAGAATTGCATCTCCTTATCACCCACAGTCTTGTGGTCAAGTAGAATTGAGTAACAGAGAGCTCAAATTAATTTTGCAAAAGACTGTTAATAGATCTAGAAAGAATTGGTCCAAGAAACTTGATGATGCATTATGGGCCTATAGAACTGCATATAAAAATCCTATGGGTATGTCTTCGTATAAAATGGTTTATGGTAAAGCATGTCATTTACCTCTTGAGCTAGAACATAAGGCATATTGGGCCATTAAATAGCTCAATTATGATTTCAAACTTACCGGTGAGAAGAGGTTATTTAACATTAGCTCACTTGATGAATGGAGAACCCAGGCTTATGAAAATGCCAAGCTGTTTAAAGAAAAAGTTAAAAGATGGCATGACAAAAGGATATAAAAGCGTGAGTTTAATGTAGGTGATTATGTATTGTTATTGTAAGTGCATCTAGTGCCACCCCTAGTTGGTTTTGGAGTATTGACGACAAACCTAGTTGAGGGACTAATGTGTTTGTGAGAATTGCAGGAAAACACAGGTAGAAGTCCCTCATTGATTCGGTTTTACTACCAGAGATGACCCCTAAAAATGTATGAAGACATTGAAGACAAAGGTGGTATATGAAGATATTCACATTGAAGACTATGACAAAAGAAGACACGTTATGAAGCCTATGGAGCTCGAAGACTTAGATCTTTCGTAGTTCTTTTTATTTTGTGTTGAGTCATAGGAACCACCGTACTGTTAAGTGGGGTCCAAGAGAACCAGTCAGAATGACTGAAGTGATGCCTAAATCAAAAACCTATGTCTTTGAGTGAAGACAATGAGAGCGAACCTTGTCCAGAGCCGGACAAGTCAGCTTTGCTTCTAGCCCAAGTAAAGTTGCCATGAGGGTTCGAAATCTGACCGTTGAGACACATGTCAGTTCCTTAGTGACCCAGGGTCATTTCGGACAAATCAGGTCGGGTTGCCAAGTGGCTATAAATAGCCCACCCCCACAACCATAAATGGTTGGCGGCTCAGATTTCAGTGCACAGCTTTTGTCGATTGAGAGCAACCCACCTCGAAGCCTTTGAGAGAAAAATTCCTATGAGGAGAAAAGCCCTAACCACCCAAAGCCAGAGTAAATTGGGCATCACTTAAGTCTTCGTGTCTGTGTGATCTGAAGACTTATTACACTTGAGGACTGTGAATCCTCCAAATGGTTAGGCGTCGCGTTCAGAGCATCCAAGAGACATTGTGGATTGCCAGTGAACGAAGTCTGTGAAGGTTTGGGAGTCTACCTTGAAGACTTACCAGAGTGATTGGGCGAGGACTAAGTGACCTTAGCTCAAGGAGAATACGGTGAGGACTTGGTGTCCTGAACTGTGTGTTCAGGACTGGGTGTCCGGGGCTGTGTGTCCTAAGGTTTAAATACCTAGCCGCTCCAACCAGACATACAGTTGTCACAGCAACTGGAACTGGTCCAACATATCATTGTCTTCAACGAGTCACTGGTTTTTATCTTCACTTCCTTCTCTTACTGTTACTCATTGTGAAGCCATTGCATGCTTGCTTTATCTTTTTGTCTTCACAACGTGAAAGTATGATCTGTTTGGCTTCATAACTTCTTCCTACCTGATCCTTACTACACTGAAGTTGTTTATCATTGTGCTTTCACTCTATTGAATACATGACCATGGCTGGCGCAGTGTAATCTAACTTCCGCTGCATAGTAATAGGCATACTCTTCGCTGTTTGTCTTCATATCTCTCATGTTTTGAAGACTTTCATAAAAATCGCCTATTCACCCCCCTCTAGTTGATATAACGCACTTTCAGTTATACAACTCTCGTTTAAGATTTTTTTTGCAGGAAAACTTCTCTCTAAATGGGAAGGTCCTTACGTTATCGAGGAGGTCTATCGTTCTGGTGCCATAAAAATCAACAATTTCGAAGGCACAAATCCGAAGGTGGTGAACGGTCAAAGAATTAAACATTATATCTCAGGTAATCCTATAAATGTTGAAACTAATATTATTGAAACCGTAACCCCGGAGGGATACATAAGGGACACTTTCCGGAACGTTTCAGACTCCGAAAAGGAATAGGTACGTGGTAAGGTAAGTAAACCGACTCCAAAATAGTTCTAATGGCAATATTTCTTCGTTTTGGAATATTGAAGAAAATAGGAAAATAAGAAGCAGACCGGAAAGGACACGGGGCTTCCATGAGGGTGGGAGGCGTGCCCTACCCCCTGGGTGCGCCCCCTACCTTGTGGGCACCTTGTGTGCTCTCCAGACTTCGTTTTCTTGCATGATACTTCTTTTGGTCGGTAAAAATTCATTATATAATCTTCCGAAGGTTTTGACCACCGTACCACACAAATATCCTCTGTTCTTGTTTCGAGTTGTTTTCTGTCAGGGTTGTCAAGGCCAGGCATCATGTCGTCCCCCTCGTCCAACAATGGTGACAACAATGCTTGGCTAATGAAGATAGATCTGAAGAGGGAAGAACCTATGGAGATCAACAAGGATGAAGGGATCAAGAAGAACACGGAGGACCAAGTTCTAGCAGCAGAAGACATCCTTCAACCTGATCACAATCTTTTTAACCCAACTGAGATCGAAGCTTTCAAGATGATTGAGTTAGCACATATACAAAACAAGTATCTCACACGTGAAAATATTTTGTTGAAGGAGCATATCATCGCACTCAAGGGCAGTATCCGCAAGTTGGAGGACCTCCTACGCTCGATGTGCGACTATCCATCATCACCAACACCCTCTTCACCGACAAATAAGGAGATATAAACACATGAGTATGGGAACTCCCCTTGGAAACTGCCAAGCTTGGGGGAGTGCCCCGGTATCATATCACCATCACTTTTATCTTTACTGTTTTTCTTAGTTCGATCCTTTTGATAATATCTTGATCTAGTAGAATAAAGCTTTAGTATGATCTAGTTGCGAGTTTTGCTTTATGATCCCTCTATGTAATCAAGTCCGTGAGCTATATAATAAAGATTAGTGTTGAGTCAAGGGCTTGATTATTTTGCTATGATCTTGAGGGAGTTAAATAAAATAAAAGAGAAGAAATAAAAAGAAACAAAGAGATCATATGGATCTTCTGGAAAGTAATGAGCTCACATATAAAGAGTGTGATGAATAAAAGTTGTTGGGAGTAAACAAACATAGTTTTGGTCATCACTGAAATGAATAGGAAGTTATAAAGAAAGAGAGGTTCACATATAAACATACTATCTTGGACATCTTTTATGATTGTGAGCACTCATTAAAGTATGACATGCTAAGAGTTGATGTTGGACAAGGAAGACAATGTAATGGGTTATGTTTTCTTACATCTGAGATAAATTATATGGTCATGGATCATCCAACATGTTGAGCTTGCCTTTCTCTCTCATGCTAGCCAATTTCTTCGCACCAACTAGAGATACTACTTGTGCTTCGAAATATCCCTAAACCCATTTTTGCCATGAGAGTCCACCATATCTACCTATGGATTGAGTAAGATCCTTCAAGTAAGTTGTCATCGGTGCAAGCAATAAAAATTGCTCTCTAAATATGTATGACTTATTAGTGTGGGAGAAAATAAGCATTATACGATCTTGTGATATGGAAGAAATAAAAGTGACGGACTGCATAATAAAGGTCCATATCACAAGTGGCAATATAAAGTGACATTCTTTCGCATTAAGATTTTATGCATCCAACCATAAAAGCGCATGACAACCTCTGCTTCCCTCTGCGAAGGGCCTATATTTTACTTTTATCTTCTACCTTACATAAGAGTCATGGTGATCTTCACCCTTCCTTTTTACATTTTATCCTTTGGCAAGCACAGTGTGTTGGAAAGATCCCGATATATATAGCTAATTGGATGTGAGTCTTCATGAACTATTATTGTTGACATTAGCCTTGAGGTAAAACGTTGGGAGGCAAAACTATAATCCCCTATCTTTCTCTGTGTCCGATTAAAACTTCATACCCATAAATATTGCATGAGTGTTAGCAAATTGTGAAGACTAAAAGATGGTTGAGTATGTGGACTTGCCGAGAAGCTCTTATATTGACTCTTTCCTATGTTATGATAAATTGCAATTGCCTCAATGACTGAGATAAGAGTTTGTTGGTTCTCAATGAAGTTTATGATTCATACTTGAAATTGTGATTGAATTGTTACTTTAGCATAAGAGATCATATGACAATATATATATATATATATGTTGCTGTTCTAAGAATGATCATGATGCCCTCATGTCCGTATTTTATTTTTATCGACACCTTTATCTCTAAACATGTGGACATATTTTTCGATTTCGTCTTTCGCTTGAGGACAAGCGAGGTCTAAGCTTGGGGGAGTTGATACGTCCATTTTGCATCATGCTTTTATATCGATATTTATAGCATTATGAGCTGTTATTACACATTATGTCACAATACTTATGCCTATTCTCTCTTATTACAAGGTTTACATAAAGAGGGAGAATGCCGACAGCTGGAATTCTGGGATGGAAAAGGAGCAAATATTAGAGACCTATTATGCACAGCTCCAAATGTCTTGGAACTTCACGGAAGTTATTTCCAGAATAAAAAAAATACTGAGCACAAGAAGTACCAGAGGGGAGGCACCTACCAGCCACGAGGGTGGGGGGCGCGCTCTACCCCCCTGGGCGCGCCCCTGCCTCGTGGGCCCCCTGGTGGCCCTCCGATGCCCATCTTCTGCTATATGGAGTCTTCATCGTGGAAAAAATCATAAGCAAGCTTTCGGGACAAGAATCCGCCGCCACGAGGCGGAACCTTGGCAGAACCAATCTAGGGCTCCGGGGAGCTGTTCTGCCGGGGAAACTTCCCTTCGGGAGGGGGAAATCATCACCATCGTCATCACCAACGATCCTCTCATCGGGAGGGGGTCAATCTCCATCAACATCTTCACTAGCACCGTCTCATCTCAAACCCTAGTTCATTTCTTGTATCCAATCTTTGTATCCAAACGTTAGATTGGTACATGTGGGTTGCTAGTAGTGTTGATTACTCCTTGTAGTTGATGCTAGTTGGTTTACTTGGTGGAAGATCATATGTTCAGATCCATTATGCATATTAATACCCCTTTGATTATGAACATGAATATGCTTTGTGAGTAGTTACATTTGTTCCTGAGGACATGGGAGAAGTCTTGCTATTAGTAGTCATGGGAATTTGGTATTCGTTCGATATTTTGATGAGATGTATGTTGTCATCCCTCTGGTGGTGTGATGTGAACGTCGACTACATGACACTTCACCATTGTTTGGGCATAGAGGGAGGTATTGGTAAGTAATAACTAGATGATGGGTTGCTAGAGTGACAGAAGCTTAAACCCTAGTTTATGTGTTGCTTCGTAAGGGGCTGATTTGGATCCATATGTTTCATGCTATGGTTAGGTTTACCTTAATACTTCTGTTGTAGTTGCGGATGCTTGCAATAGGGGTTAATCATAAGTGGGATGCTTGTCCAAGTAAGGACAGCACCCAAGCACCGGTCCACCCACATATCAAATTATCAAAGTACCGAACGCGAATCATATGATCGTGATGAAAACTAGCTTGACGATAATTCCCATGTGTTCTCAGGAGCACTTTCCTTCATATAAGAGTTTGTCTAGGCTTGTCCTTCTCTACAAAAAGGATTGGGCCATCTTGGTGCACCTTATTTACTTTTATTACTTGCTACTCGTTACCGATTACCTTATCACAAAACTATCCGTTGCCGATAATTTCAGTGCTTGCAGAGAATGCCTTGCTGAAAACTGCTTATCATTTCCTTCTGCTCCTCGTTGGGTTCGACACTCTTACTTATCGAAAGGACTACAATAGATCCCCTATACTTGTGGGTCATCACTCCATATTAATGGTGCGCCCGAGTGGCCGCACCCCCATCCTCGCTACGCACACACAATCCTCTCTTCCCGCTTGCATCCTCGACGCCGCTCTCAGTCCTTAAAGCCGTCAGTGTATGAGGATGTTGCCGAAGCGCCCCATTGGAGGGAGGGGCGATGCCGGGGCTGCTAAAGCACCAGAGCACGACATGGAGATGGAGAAAGAGGTTGCCGTCACCGCCGGCGAGTTATCGCTGCACCTTGATGTCGTCGACGGCGTCGAGCTTCCACAGCCGGAGGCGGAGTTCAACACCGACTCCGACGACCACTCCGGCAAGGACTCCGATGACCACTCCGTCAACGAATCCGACGACGACGGACAACTGGTTAGTCATCTATACCCATTTATGTGTCAAATAGATCATAGGGTTTCTCTGGTTACTCCTGCCTCCTTCTTTTTGGAATATAAGTCCTATGGTTATGTTCTCCCAATCCATGAAATCTGAGTAAGTTTCATTAGATCCGTGTAGTGTGTTGATTGTTTGAATGGTACAGGTGATAAGTGATTAGTTGTTTCATTTGTGCAAATGATTTCTGCTAGTAATCTGACTAGGGTTAGTGTTCGTGCTAATAATTCCTAGCCAGGACTTGACAATTGATTTTGGATGACCTACCTATGATTGTGCCATTATTTTCTTCAAGATTGGTCTGTACATAGACGACTATGCTTAAAAATCGAACCATAATCTCTGGATATGTATAAATAAGTAGCCATAAATTCCTAGTCCTACTTCACGACATGTAATCAGTGATTTGATGCCAAATTTGTTTTACTATTTGTATAGGTGCTGTCTGGCGATGTGGACAGCGAGGATGAAGATGCCCAGAGGAGGTACAAGAGGCGAATCCTGAGGGAGCTTTATGTGGGAATGCATAATAGGCATATTAGGACCTGGAACGATGGCTATGGATGACCATTTTGAAATCACAAGATTCATGACGCGTATCTAAGTGTTCTGGCACATGCAAGAGGACGGGCTGTTGGCTCCTTCAAGCAAAAGTATTCTCGCAGGGTGGCGCACGGCGCGTACGCCGAGTACCTGGAGAAGCTTCAGGATTGTGCCGGCCGCATGTGAGATGAGATGTGGGATGGATCGAACTATGTACGCTTGAGTATGCTTAATGACGGTTGAACTATGTACTTATGGTTGAACTATGCTCATGTACGTGTACGCTTATTATCTATGTCTGAGTATGTTAAATATTTCACCAAATTTTGGTAAAAATTACAACGGGGGACCAATAAACTAGGATGGAGGTAGTACGTCAATCACACACGGTTCCCAAAATTGGAACCATGTGCAATGACTTTTATTTTGCCTGCTACGTCAATCACACACGGTTCACTGTAGCAAACCGTCGCCCCCAAAATTCTTTGTCGGATAGAAAACCCTCACCACCTAATTCAAAAAACAAAAAAAACCCTCACCATCCCCACGTCACAAAAACCCTCACCCCGCCCGCCACCCCCTCGGCCCCTCATGTACGTTCCCCATTCACACCTGCACAAGCTTCCCCGCGTCTATGCCATGGCACCGCATATCGAGGTGGTAAACACTTAGCTCGACGTATGCCGACGCTGCCAGGCTGCTGGCAAAGCCCACCACATTTTGCCACTTCCGCTTGCCACCGCCTATCGCCATCGACTTTCTCGACGCTGCTCGCGGTCGACCCTGCTCCGCTCGGTTGGGAAATCTGCCGTACTGAGGGTTCTTTCTCATGGACGACAAGGTAACTAATTTAATGAGATATTATCTCGTCTCTTATCCCAGTTTATCTGCCTCCTTTAATCACCCGGCAGAAATCGCCGTGAATTCATTTTTATTCGAGCTGATTTGAGGGTTTTCTTTTATTCATAGAATGTACAGTGCGCCAACAATTCAGGACTTGGCGACCGCCGCCAGAGATTCCATCTCATCATACCAGATAACTTGAGGACGCGCGCGGTATGTTAAATATCACCCTAAATCGGTTGGCATGGCCTACTTTCCTGAACATATTCTAAATATTGCTAAATTTGGATAAAAGGTGCCACATGCACCATATACATCAAAGGGGATTTTCCCCCTCTTCTTTCTATATTAGGCAAATTAATGATGTATTGTTCTTTCGATTACTCTCATATTTCCATGACATCATGTTTACCCTATCTGTTTAATTACATACTTTTGTCCTTCGATTTCAACTATTGTACAATTTTTTCAATTTGGTCCCATATTTGCATGTTACCATATTTTCTTTAATAATCCTACCATTTTCTGCAAGACATCCCTCGCTATGCAACAGATTATGTAGCGCACAATTTTCCCTTTACATACATCTAGGCTCCACGAATGTCATACTGCACACAAACCATGGATTTACAATCGTTGTTACTGTAAGACTTGATGAACGTGGTGACTCCTATTTTGGCACTGGCTTTTGGAATGAAATTGCAAAGTTTTATGTACTGAAAGCTGGCACTAAAATTGCACTTCACATAGAAGGGCCTGGTCATGAGATATATGCTAACTTCCCCGACAAAATCATCCATCTAGAATTTGTTCGAAGTAAGTTTTCTTTTCAACTATCTACATATGTTGACTTACCCATCAATGTCAAATGAATTGTGTAGTATTTAAGCAACCAATTGTTATTCCCTTTTATTACTATATCCCTACCTAATAACTTCTAGTTACCAATACACTTTTCTATTGCCCTGTTTTAACTAAATATTCCCTGTACTCCCATTTCTATTAGAAAGCGCCGCTGATAAGGAGACTCTGGAGGTGGAGAACGGGGCTGCCAACAAGCAGAGGCGGGGAGCTAGAACCGCAAGCGACTCCAGCAGGCCTAGACTTAATCAGCAGCCTCCCCAATGATATGTTGAGAGTCATCATCTCCCGCCTCCCAATCAAATATGGGGCGCGGACAACCCTCCTTTCTCGACGGTGGCGCACCCTATGGAACTCCAGCCCTCTCGACCTCATCGACACCCACGAGCTCTGCCATGGCTATCGCGAAATCTTGGATGCATTCTCCAAGATCCTTGGCAGTCACCTTGGCCCAACCAAAGGCCTTGTAATGGCAAGTTCCGTTCCAACGGTAAGGACCAAGCCAAGCTTGACGACTGGTTCCGATCCCCCTCCCTAGACCAGCTCGAGGAGCTCACTTTTGATGATGGGCATATGTGATCGCTGCCAATGTCCGCACTCCGCCTCGCGCCCATGTTGCGCGTTGCCAAGTTCAGGAACTGCCATTTCCTGCCCCTTAATGACGCGCCCACTCTTATTCTACCCTGACTGAAGCATCTCGAGCTCGTCGCCATCTGCTTCTCAAAGGGTAACATGGAGCGCCTGCTCCGTGGCTATACTGCACTCGAGTACCTTCGTCTTCAGGCGATCAATGGGTTGAGTACCTTCCACATCACCTCCATGACTCTCCGAACTATTTATGTGTGTTGCTGGTGCAGCAGGAAGACATCACAAAAGGTGGACTACGGTATGGTCATCCAGGACACACCTACACTTGAGAGATCACTTGTAGTTGATCAAGAAGGTCCAACAAGAGTCAATGTCATTTATGCGCCGAAATTGACAGTGGTGGGCTACTCGTCTGACAAATACTCCGAACTTGTTATTGGATCGACACCCGTTCAGGTACAACAGCCACCTTCTATCTCTCCTTCTACAAAGTAACATCATTTATAATTTTGAACATGTTTGTTCGCCTGTCATTCAGAAAATGATTCCGACAAGCTTGACCCCGAAACTGCGCACAGTGAAGGTCTTGGAAGTAGAATCTATCGGGCCCGACCTGGAGCAAGTTTTCAGTTTTCTGAGATGCTTTTCGTGCCAGGAGAAGCTATATATCGAGGTGATGTTCCTTTCCTATTAAATGTTAACCATAAGGGAGTTCAATTTGTGACAGCTTTTTCCAAGTTTACAATCACAATGTACTACAATTTCTGAAGGTTATTTTGGAGGATTTCAGTACATACATGCCCCCCATATTGGTTGCTTGATCCATATGGTTACATTCAATAAGCATTTCTCCTTTGGATTCATCTGTACTAGTTTTCTTAGGGAACTTTTCATCCACTCCAACCTCTTGTGAAGAAGGCTACATTTTTCTAGAATGTAATCAAATCCCCATGTTAATCATGTCAGATCAAAGATGGCATGTTAGTGCATTTTACAAATCTTGCAAACCAAATAGCTAGGTCTGTAGTAATGTTCAAAACTGCATGTAGGCACTAACACGTTTTCTTCTTTTGCAGATAATCTTAGGCCCAGTGGTGGATAATGTGATACAATATAACAATCACGTCGAATGCCTAGATCTGCATCTCTCAGAAATTACTTTGAAATCCTACCGAAGGACCTTACCGGAAATTATATTCGCCAGGTTCTTTGTTCTCAGAGCAAGGGTACTGAAGGAAATGAGGTTTGCCCTACATTTATTTTGCAAAAATGAATGGTCTGTTGATCAGCGCCGGCGCCTGCGGCAGAATGGAGTAGGCTCCAAAAATGCTGAATTTCATTTTGGAACTTCAGATGACAGAGTAATCGGAAGTCATCGGGTCAACCCCATACATGACTTCTCAGTGGCTGACCCCTTTGCAAAAATTGTGAGGTTTCGAAGCGAGACTTAGAAGCGGTGATATTAGTTTGAACCTCTCTGATATCCATGTTCAACGCATCAGCGCGAGCGTTTGCAGCTGATGAGCTGAATTTCATTTCTAATATCAGTTTGAACCTTGTAATCTTCGAATTTGAGCCATATAACTCTAGAATTTGAACCTTGTAACATTTTGAGCTTTTGTGGTACAATCGTTGAAATGGCATCGTATCAGACTCGTATATTGCTAGCACTATTTTGACCTTAATATGCAATGGTCTTAGATTTTATTAACCATTCTCGAATCAGTTTACCTTGTCGATCTCATAGCGCACGATCTGTATAGCTAACTCGACTGCGATCTTCGACAATGTTGCACACTGTTGGTTTCTTCCACCATGCACTTTAGAGCGCAGAATTAATTATCGCACTCGAGTGTCCATCATCACCCTTCTGTGTAACTTTGACCTCATCACCCAAGGGTAAACTTATGGCCGAAGTCATTCCACACACTTCATTTTTACAAAGCTTTTTTTCCAATAAATGCCCATGATTTGTCCCTCTTCTAGCCGACGCGTGGCCAAACTAGCCTGGCAGGAAGCTTGCGCGGTAGCACGGGAACAGGCTCTTCGAGCCCGCACCTGGGGTGCGGTGTTGTCAAGCGTGCACTAGATTATGGAATCCTCCACCATGAATGTCGTGACAAGACGTGACAATTACAGGCCGGTTGGCCCCCATTTATTACAACGGCCATTTAACCTACCCTTGTTTCTCTTCAACCTTTCGATCGCGCCCCACCATTGCAATAAGCACACCCACCATGAGAAATTCTTAGAGGGTATCCTGCGCGGCTCCAATGGTGCTCCGAGCGGCTACCGACGACGAGCAGCAGTTCACCATGCGTGCCGTGGTGGACACCCACAGAAGGTTCATGGACCTCTTAGTGGTGTACACCAACGACCCGGTCTGGGAGGAGCACTCCATCCACATCATGGAGCTATTGCTTGCCGAGGAGAAGTACAAGGTGGTCGGGTTCGACCTCGAGTACACCCACGCTCGTGTCGGGTCTCATCCCAAGGTCGCTGTCGTCCAAATGTGCGTGCGCCACCACGTCCTCGTCTACCACTACTACCTGGCCACAAGGCCTTGTGAGCGTTCCGCCAGGTTTGTCAACAGCCCACTACATGTTTGCTACGGTGGACATCACCAGCAATGTAATGGCGCTCAAGAATTCGCACATTGCCTGCCAGATCTTGTCGACATCCAGGGCCAATACAAGATCAGCGGCATCAAGGAGCATGAGAAGGACTCACTGGTTAACCTCGCCGAGGCTATCATCGACCCCTACTACAGAGACATGAAGGATTCGTGAAACAAGGACAAGCATGCCTGGCACTCGGCTTGGATGGAGAAACTCGACAAAGCTCACGTCCTTTACGCGGCCAAGGAAGCGTACACGAGCTACGACATGTATAGGAGGATTGTTGACATGAGGAAATCCCTCCTTCCCCAAAACGGCTAGGGATCCAGCCGGAAGCAGAGCAATGGCAAGCGTCGTCGTGCTACCTCTTGAGCATGTGTTGGTTTTCCCTTGAAGAGGAAAGGGTGATGCAGCAAATTAGCATAAGTATTTCCCTCAGTTGAGAAACAAGGTATCAATCCAGTAGGAGACCACGCGCGAGTCACCTCATACCTACACAAACAAATAAGAACCTCGCAACCAATGCGATAAAGGGGTTGTCAATCCCTTCACGGCCACTTGCAAGAGTGAGATCGGATAGAGACAATGATAATAAGATAAATATTTTTGCTATTTTTATGATATAGATTGAAACTAAAGATTGCAAAATAAAATAGATTGGAAACTTGTATGATGGATAATAGACCCGGGGGCCATAGGTTTCACTAGTGGCTTCTCTCAAGATAGCATAAGTATTACGGTGGGTGAACAAATTACTGTCAAGAAATTGATAGAAAAGAGAATAATTATGAGAATATCTAGGTATGATCATGTATATAGGCATCACGTCCATGACAAGTAGACCGACTCCTGCCTGCATCTACTACTATTACTCCATACATCGACCGCTATCCAGCATGCATCTAGAGTATTAAGTTCATAAGAACGGAGTAATGCCTTAAGCAAGATGACATGATGTAGAGGGATAAACTCATGCAATATGATATAAATCCCATCTTTTTATCCTCGATGGCAACAATACAATACGTGTCGTTTCCATTACTATCACTGCGATCGAGCACCGCAAGATTGAACCCAAAGCTAAGCACTTCTCCCATTGCAAGAAAGATCAATCGAGTAGGCCAAACCAAACTGAAAATTCGAAGAGACTTGCAAAGATAACCAATCATACATAAAAAAATTCAGAGAAGATTCAAATATAGTTCATAGATAATCTTGATCATAAACCCACAATTCATTGGATCTCGACAAACACACCATAAAAAGAGTTACATCGAGACTTGCAAAGATAACCAATCATACATAAAAGAATTCAGAGAAGATTCAAATATTGTTCATAGATAATCTTGATCATAAACCCACAATTCATCAGATCTCGACAAGCACACCGCAAAAAGAGTTACATCGAATAGATCCCCAAGAGAATCGAGGAGAACTTTGTATTGAGATCCAAAGAGAGAGAAGAAGCCATCTAGCTAATAACTATGGACCCCGAAGGTCTGAGGTAAACTACTCACACATCATCGGAGGGGCCATGGAGTTGATGTAGAGGCCCTCCTTGATCAATGCCCCCTCCGGCGGAGCTCCGGAAAAGGCCCCAGGATGGGATCTCTTGGGTACAGAAGGTTGCGGCGGTGGAATTAGGTTTTCATGGTGCTCCTGGATGTTTGTGGGGTACGTAGATATATATAGGAGGAAGAAGTAGGTCGGTGGAGCCACGAGGGGCCTACGAGGGTGGAGGGTGTGCCCCCTGCCACATGGCCTCCTCGTTGATTGCTTGACGTCCACTCCAAGTCCTCTGGATCACTTTTGTTCCAAAAATCACGCTCCCAAAGGTTCCATTCCGTTTGGACTCCATTTGATATTCCTTTTCTACGAAACACTGAAATAGGCAAAAAACAACAATTTGGGCTGGGCCTCCGGTTAATAGGTTAGTCCCAAAAATAATATAAAAGTGTAAAATAAAGCCCATTAACATCCAAAACAGACAATATAATAGCATGGAGCAATAAAAAATTATAGATACGTTGGAGACGTATCAAGCATCCCCAAGCTTAATTCCTGCTCGTCCACGAGTAGGTAAATGATAAAAACATAATTTTTGATGTGCAATGCTTCCTAACATATTTATCAATGTAATTTTCTTTATTGTGGCATGAATGTTCAGATCCGAAAGATTCAAGATAAAAGTTTAATATTGACATAAAAATAATAATACTTCAAGCATACTAACTAAGCAATCATGTCTTCTCAAAATAACATGGCCAAAGAAAGTTATCCCTACAAAATCATATAGTCTGGCTATGCTCTACCTTCATCACACAAAATATTAAATCATGCACAACCCCGATGACAAGCCAAGAAATTGTTTCATACTTTTGATGTTCTCAAACTTTTTCAACTTTCACGCAATATATGAGCGTGAGCCATGGACATAGCACTATGGGTGGAATGGAATGGTGGTTGTGGAGAAGACAAAAATGAGAAGATAGTCTCACATCAACGAGGCGTATCAACGGGCTATGGAGATGCCCATCAATAGATATCAATGCGAGTGAGTAGGGATTGCCATGCAACGGATGCACTAGAGCTATAAGTGTATGAAAGCTTAACAAAAGGAACTAAGTGGGTGTGCATCCAACTCGCTTTCTCACGAAGACCTAGGGCAATTTGAGGAAACCCATCATTGGAATATACAAGCCAAGTTCTAATATGTAAAATTCCCACTAGTTTACGGAAGTGACAACATAAGAGACTCTCTATCATGAAGATCATGGTGCTACATTGAAGCACAAGTGTGGAAAAAGGATAGTAACATTGTCCCTTCTCTCTTTTTCTCTCATTTTTTTATTTGGGCGTTTTTTTCTTTTGGCCTCTTTTTTTTCGTCCGGAGTCTCATCCCGACTTGTGGGGGAATCATAGTCTCCATCATCCTTTCCTCACTGGGACAATGCTCTAATAATGATGATCATCACACTTCTTTTTACTTACAACTCAAGAATTACAGCTCAATACTTAGAACAAAATATGACTCTGTGTGAATGCCTCCGGCGGTGTACCGGGATGTGCAATGAATCAAGAGTGACATGTATGGAAATTATGAAAGGTGGCTTTGCCACAAATACGATGTCAACTACATGATCATGCATGGAAATATGACAATGATGAAGCGTGTCATAACAAACGGAATGGTGGAAAGTTGCATGCCAATATATCTCGGAATGGCTATGGAAATGCCATAATAGGTAGGTCTGGTGGCTGTTTTGAGGAAGGTGTATGGTGGGTGTATAATACTGGCGAAAAGTGTGCGGTAATAGAGAGTCTATTAAATGTGGAAGGGTGAGGGTGCGTATAGTCCATGGACTCAACATTAGTCATAAAGAACTCACATACTTATTGGAAAAATCTATTAGTTATCGAAACAAAGTACTACGCGCATGCTCCTCGGGGGATAGATTGGTAGGAAAAGACCATCGCTCGTCCCCGACCGCCACTCATAAGGAAGGCAATCAATAAATAAATCATGCTCCGACTTCATCACATAATGGTTCACCATACGTGCATGCTATGGGAATCACAAACTTCAACACACGTATTTCTCAAATTCACAACTACTCAACTAGCATGACTCTAATATCACCATCTCCATATCTCAAAACAATTATCAAGTATCAAACTTCTCATAGTATTCAATGCACTTATATGAAAGTGTTTATTATTCCTAAAAGCAAATTACCATGTTGTTCTAAAGGACTCTCAAAATAATATAAATGAAGCATGAGAGATCAATTATTTCTATAAAATGAAACCACCACCGTGCTCTAAAAGATATGAGTGAAGCACTAGAGCAAAAACTATATAGCTCAAAAGATATAAGTGAAGCACATAGAGTATTCTAATAAATTCCGATTCATGTGTGTCTCTCTAAAAAGGTGTGTACAGCAAGGATGATTGTGGTAAACTAAAAAGAAAAGACTCAAATCATACAAGACTCTCCAAGCAAATCACATATCATGTGGTGAATAAAAATATATCTCCAAGTAAAGTTACCGATGAATGAAGACAAACGAGGGGATGCCTTCTGGGGCATCCCCAAGCTTAGGCTTTTTGGTGTCCTTGTATTTACCTTGGGGCGCCTTGGGAATCCCCAAGCTTAGGCTCTTGCCACTCCTTGTTCCATAATCCATCAAATCTTTACCCAAAACTTGAAAACTTCGCAACACAAAACTTAACAGAAAATCTCGTGAGTTCCGTTAGCGAAAGAAAACAAAACACCACTTCAAGGTACTGTAATTAACTCATTATTTATTTATATTGGTTTTAAAACTACTGTATTCCAACTTTTATATGCTTCATAAACTCTATTACTACCCATAGATTCATCAAAATAAGCAAACAACACACGAAAAAACAGAATCTGTCAAAAACAGAACAGTCTGTAGTAATATGTAATTAACGCAAACTTATGGAACCCAAAAAATTCTAAAATAAATTTATGGACGTGAGGAATTTATCTAGTAATCATCTGCAAAAATAATTAACTAAATATCACTCTCGAGTAAAAAATGGCAGCAATTCTCGTGAGCACTAAAGTTTCTGTTTTTTTACAGCAAGATCAAAAAGACTTTCCCCAAGTCTCCCCAACGGTTCTACTTGGCACAAACACTAATTAAACAGAAAAATCACAACCAAAACAGAGTATATATAAATTATTTATTACTAAACAGGAACAAAAAGCAAGGAATAAAAATAAAATTGGGTTGCCTCCCAACAAGCGCTATCGTTTAACGCCCCTAGCTAGGCATAAAAGCGAAGATAGATCTAGGTATTGTCATCTTTGGTAGGCAATCCATAAGTGGATCTCATTATAGATTGATATGGTAATTTAATTTAATTTCTAGGGAAGTGTTCCATGCCTTTCCTTAATGGAAATTGGAATCTAATATTCCCTTCCTTCATATCAATAATTGCACCAATCGTTCTAAGGAAATGTCTACCAATAATAATAGGACATGAAGGATTGCAATCTATATCAAGAACAATGATATCTACGGGCACATAATTCCTATTTGCAACAATAAGAACATCATTAATTTTTCCCATAGGTTTCTTAATAGTGGAATCCGCAAGGTGCAAGTTTAAAGAACAATCATCAAATTCACGGAAACCTAGCAAATCACACAAAGTTTTTGGGATCGTGGAAACACTAGCACCCAAATCACACAAAGCATAGCATTCATGATCTTTAATTTTAATTGTAGGTTCCCACTCATCATAAAGTTTTCTAGGGGTAGAAACTTCCAAGTTAAGTTTTTCTTCATAAGATTGAAGCAAAGCATCAATGATATGTTTAGTAAAAGCATTATTTTGACTATAAGTATGAGGAGAATTTAGCACGGATTGCAACAAGGAAATACAATCTATTAAAGAACAATTATCATAATTAAATTCCTTGAAATCCAAGATAGTGGGTTCATTGCCATTTAAAGTTTTAACCTCTTCAATCCCACTTTTAGCAATTTTTGCATCAAGATCTAAAAACTCCAAATCATTGGGACGCCTTCTCGCTAAAGTTGACTCATCTCCAGTCCCATCATTATCAAGATTCATATTGCAAAACAAGGATTTAATAGGGGACACATCTATCACTTTTAGATCTTCATCTTTATTATCATGAAAACTAGAAGAACACGCTTTCACAAAGCAATCTTTCTTAGCACGCATCCTAGCGGTTCTTTCTTTGCACTCATCAATGGAAATTATCATGGCTTTGAGAGACTCATTGATATCATGTTTAGGTGGAATAGATCTAAGTTTCAAAGAATCAACATCAAGAGAAATTCTATCCACATTCCTAGCCAATTCATCAATCTTAAGCAATTTTTCTTCAATCAAACCATTGAAACTCTTTTGCGAACCAATAAATTCTTTAATACTAGATTCAAAATCAGAGGGCATCTTTTTCTAATTTCCATAAGAATTGTTGTAGGAATTACCATAATTATTAGAGGAATTACTAGGAAACGACCTAGGATTAAAATTACCTCTATACGCGTTGTTACCAAAATTGTTCCTACCAACAAAATTCACATCCATAGATTCATTATTATTCTCAATCAAAGTAGACAAAGGCATATCATTAGGATCAGTAGGAGAACTCTTATTAGAAAACAATTTCATAAGTTCATCCATCTTTCCACTCAAAACATTAATCTCTTCAATCGCATGAACTTTTTTACTAGTAGATCTTTCAGTGTGCCATTGAGAATAATTAACCATAATATTATCTAGGAGTTTAGTAGCTTCTCCTAAAGTGATTTCCATAAAAGTGCCTCCGACGGCCGAATCTAAAATATTTCTAGAAGAAAATTCAACCCAGCATAAAAATTTTGTATAATCATCCATAAATTCAATGCATGTGTAGGGCAATTACGTATCATCAATTTCATCCTCTCCGAAGATTGTGCAACATGCTCATGATCAAGTTGCTTAAAATTAATAATATCGTTTCTAAGAGAGATGATCTTAGCGGGAGGAAAATACTTAGAGATAAAAGCATCTTTGCACTTATTCCATGAATTAATACTATTTTTAGGCAAAGACAAAAACCAAGCTTTAGCACGATCTCTAAGCGAAGACGGAAATAGCTTAAGTTTAACAATATCATTATTCACATATTTATTCTTTTGCATATCACACAAATCAACAAAGTTGTTTAGATGGGTAGCGGCATCTTCACTAGGAAGGCTAGAAAACAGATCTTTCATGACAAGATTCAGCAAAGCAGTATTAATCTCACAAGATTCAGCATCGGTAAGGGGAGCAATCGGAGTGCTAATAAAATCATTATTGTTGGTATTGGCAAAGTCACACAATTTAGTATTATCTTGAGCCATCGTGACAAGCAAGCAATCCAACACACAAGCAAACAAGAGAAGAAAAGGCGAACAGAAAGAGAGGGCGAATAAAACGGCAAGGGTGAAGTGGGGGAGAGGAAAACGAGAGGCAAATGGCAAATAATGTAATGCGAAGGATAAGAGTTGTGATGGGTACTTGGTATGTCTTGACTTGGCATAGATCTCCCCAGCAACGGCGCCAGAAATCCTTCTTGCTACCTCTTGAGCATGTGTTGGTTTTCCCTTGAAGAGGAAAGGGTGATGCAGCAAAGCAGCGTAAGTATTTCCCTCAGTTTTTGAGAACCAAGGTATCAATCTAGTAGGAGACCATGCGCGAGTAACCTCGTATCTACACAAACAAATAATAACCTCGCAACCAACGCGAGAAAGGGGTTGTCAATCCCTTCACGGCCACTTGCAAGAGTGAGATCTGATAGAGAGAATGATAATAAGATAAATATTTTTAGTATTTTCATGATATAGATTGAAAGTAAAGATTGCAAAATAAAATAGATTGCAAACTTGTATGATGGAGAATAGACACGGGGGCCATAGGTTTCACTAGTGGCTTCTCTCAAGATAGCATAAGTATTACGGTGGGTGAACAAATTACTGTCGAGCAATTGATAGAAGAGCGAATAATTATGAGAATATCTAGGTATGATCATGTATCTAGGCGTCACATCCGTGACAAGTAGACCGACTCCTATCTGCATCTACTACTATTACTCCACACATCGACAACTATCCAGCATGCATCTAGAGTATTAAGTTCATAAGAACGGAGTAACGCCTTAAGCAAGATGACATGATGTAGAGGGATAAACTCATGCAATATGATATAAACCCCATCTTTTTATCCTCGATGGCAACAATACAATACGTGTCATTTACCCTACTATCACTGGGATCGAGCACTGCAAGATTGAACCCAAAGCTAAGCACTTCTCCCATTGCAAGAAAGATCAATCTAGTAGGCCAAACCAAACTGAAAATTCAAAGAGACTTGCAAATATAACCAATCATACATGAAATAATTCAGAGAAGATTCAAATATTGTTCATAGATAATCTTGATCATAAACCCACAATTCATCGGATCTCGACAAACACACCGCAAAAAGAGTTACATCGAATAGATATCCAAGAGAATCGAGGAGAACTTTGTATTGAGATCCAAAGAGAGAGAAGAAGCCATCTAGCTAATAACTATGGACCCGAAGGTCTGAGGTAAACTACTCACACATCATCAGAGGGGCCATGGAGTTGATGTAGAGGCCCTCCATGATCAATGCCCCCTCCGGCAGAGCTCCGGAAAAGGCCCCAGGATGGGATCTCTTGGGTACAGAAGGTTGCGGTGGTGGAATTAGGTTTTCATGGTGCTCCTGGATGTTTGCGGGGTACGTAGATATATATAGGAGGAAGAAGTAGGTCGGTGGAGCCACGAGGGGCCTACGAGGGTGGAGGGTGCGCCCCCCTGCCACATGGCCTCCTCGTTGATTGCTTGACGTCCACTCCAAGTCCTCTAGATCATGTTTGTTCCAAAAATCACGCTCCCGAATGTTTCATTCCGTTTGGACTCCGTTTGATATTCCTTTTCTACGAAACACTGAAATAGGCAAAAAAACAACAATTTGGGCTGGGCCTCCGGTTAATAGGTTAGTCCCAAAAATAATATAAAAGTGTAAAATAAATCCCATTAACATCCAAAACAGATAATATAATAGCATGGAGCAATCAAAAATTATCGATGCGTTGGAGACGTATCACGTCGCAACAATAAGTAGATGATTAGATCCGCGTTTGTCCTACTTTAGTATGCATGTAATTGCTTTCTTTGGTGTGTGGAAATGTTATGTGTGTAGTCACTTGTGTAATTGTATGCTTAATTTGGTTATGCAATGCTATCTTTTTAAGTATATATGTTGATGCTGTAGACAAAGCATAGATGTTGTGCGGACAAAGAAAATCACATCGCACATGGACTAAACGATGGAACCCGTCGGTGATGTTTTCATCAATCACTCACAATTGTATACCAGCAATCGTTTGCTCACAACACACACAGCTTGTTAACCGTAGTCGTTTGTGTTGTTATTGGTCTTCGCACACGTCTCCGGTTACAGACCTGTTTGCCTTGTATCACACACATCTTGTTCATTTGAACCATTTTTGTTCACATGTCTCAACACAAATAGTTCATCCGAGTGAATCGCATGCCGTATATCGCACACACCTTTGATCTGGCTGACCATTTCTTTTGTGTTGCCTAATCACAAACAGTTCATCCGACTGAACCGTATGTTGTGTATCGCACACGCCTTCATCTGGCTGCCCGTTTCTTTTGTTCCTCCTCATCACAAACAATTCATTGAACTGAACCGTATGCCCTTCATTGCACACGCAAATAAAACCTGAACCGTGTTTGATGCATCCGTCCTCACAAACGTTTTACACATTTCTGATGGTTTTCATACAGCACCGTTTGCGATTATTGCATCGCACATAGTTTCTCGAAGGGTCTCTGATCGTAGTATCGCATTAGCAGCATCCTGAAGTAGTGTGAGTCCTCGGACTTTACAAAAAACAAAAGAGGCCAAAGAAGCCAACAAAAATATAAAAGAGGCCAAAGATGCCCACCAAAAAAACAAAAAGGAGAGAAAAAGAGAGAAGGGGCAATGTTACTATCCTTTTACCACACTTGTGCTTCAAAGTAGCACCATATTCTTCATAGAGAGAGTCTCCTACGTTGTCACTTTCATATACTAGTGGGAATTTTTCGTTATAGAAATTGGCTTGTATATTCTGATGATGGGCTTCCTCAAATGCCCGAGGTCTTCATGAGCAAGCAAGTTGGATGCACACCCACTTAGTTTTCAGTTTGAGATTTCATACAATTATAGCTCTAGTGCATCCGTTGCATGGCAATCCCTACTCCTCACATTGACATCAATTGATGGGCATCTCCATAGTCCATTGATTAGCCACGTCAATGTGAGCCTTTCTTCCCTGTTGTCTTCTCCACACAACCTCCACCATCATATTCTATTCCACCTATAGTGCAATATCCATGGCTCACGCTCATGTATTGCATGAAAGTTGAAAAGGTTTGAGAACATCAAAAGTATGAAACAACTGCTTGGCTTGTCATCGGGGTTGTGCATGATTTGAATACCTTGTGTGGTGAAGATGGAGCATAGCCAGATCATATGATTTTGTAGGGATAACTTTCTTTGGCCATGTTATTTTGAAAAGACATGTTTGCTTGAAGTATTATTGTCTTAATGTCAAATGATAGACTATTGATTTGAATCACTCGTGTCTTAATATTCATGCCATGATTAGATTACATGATCAAGATTATGCTAGGTAGCATTCCACATCAAAAATTATCTTTTTTTTATCATTTACCTACTCGAGAACGAGCAGGAATTAAGCTTCGGGATGTTGATACATCTCCATCGTATCTATAATTTTTTATTGTTCCATGCCAATATTATACAACTTTCATATACTTTTGGCAACTTTTTATACAAATTTTGGGACTAACATATTGATCCAGTGCCCAGTGCCAGTTCCTATTTGTTGCATGTTTTCTGTTTCATGGAAAATCCATATCAAGGAGAGTCCAAACGGGATAAAAACTTATGGAGATTTTTTTGGAATATATGTGATTTTTGCGAGGAAGAATCAACGCGAGACGATGCCTGAGGGGGCCACGAGGCAGGGGTGCGCCCCAGGGGGGTGGGCGCGGCCCTAACCCTCATGGACACCCCGTAAGGCGGTTGGTGCCCTTCCTTCACCACAAGAAAGCCAATATCCAGATACAAATCCTGTTAAAATTACAGCCCAACGGAGTTACGGATCTCTGGGAATATAAGAAACGGTGAAAGGCCGGAATCTGGAACGCAAAAACAGAGAGAGAGAAATCCAATCTCGGAGGGGCTCTCGCCCCTCCGCCGCCATGGAAGCCATGGACCAGGGGTTAAACCCTTCTCCCATCTAGGGAGAAGGTCAAGGAAGAAGAAGAAGGGGGGCTCTCTCCCCCTCTCTCCCGGTGGCGCCGGAACTCCGCCGGGGCCATCAACGTGTGACGGCGATCAACACCAACACCTCTGTCATCTTCACCAACATCTTCATCACCTTCCCCCATATATATACAACGGTCCACTCTCCCGCAACCTGCTGTACCATCTACTTGAACATGGTGCTTTATGCTTCATATTATTATCCAATGATGTGTTGCCATCCTATGATGTCTGAGTAGATTTTCGTTGTCCTATCGGTAATTGGTGAATTGCTATGATTGGTTTAATTTGCTTGTGGTTATGTTGTTGTCCTTTGGTGCCCATCATATGAGCGTGCGCGTGATCACACCATAGGGTTAGCTGTATGTTGATAGGACTATGTATTGGAGGGCAAGAGTGACAGAAGCTTCAACCTAGCATAGAAATTTATGCATACGGGATTGAAGGGGGACCAGTATATCTTAATGCTATGGTTGGGTTTTACCTTAATGAATGTTTGTAGTTGCGGATGCTTGCTAATAGTTCCAATCATAAGTGCATAGAATTCCAAGTCAGGGATGACATGCTAGCAGTGGCCTCTCCCACATAAAACTTGCTATCGGTCTATAAAATAGTCAATTGCTTAGGGACAATTTCGCAAATCCTACCACCACTTTTCCACACTCTCTATACTAACTTTATTGCTTTACCTAAAACAGCCCCTAGTTTCTATTTACGTGCTCTTTATATTCTTGCAAACCTATCCCATTACACCTACAAAGTACTTATAGTTTTATACTTGTTCTAGGTAAAGCGAACGTCAAGCGTGCGTAGATTTGTATCGGTGGTCGATAGAACTTGAGGGAATATTTGTTCTACCTTTAG